>NC_039362.1:183545238-183627148 GCF_003573695.1 Papaver somniferum | reverse complement strand
TCTGATATCAAAATGAAACCAGGTTAGAGAACATATCTGGAACACACGATATAAACTCCATACCTTCATTATGTATGCATCAGAATTTACATGCCTCAATAGTCCGCCAATGCTCCAATCCGGATAAGTTGAGATGCGAGACGTCACAGAAAAAAAACCCCAATAATTGGATACTTGCACTTAATCGCTGCAAGCTCTAATGCTGTCAGCCCAAACTGTGATGGATAACAAAACGAAAGTAGATAAGAAACTGAATCTCACACAAAAAGACGATATTTTAAACTGAAGAAACATGCTACTTGTAGTCTGTTGGGAAACCATAAATGTGATCTTTTTCTTCTTCAGCAGGCGTGACATAAATATGAAATAGACTCTACGAACATTAAATACCAAAGGTATCAAATATAGGCAGAGAACTAATCCTCAGACTAGTCGCCGGGGAGATAGAACATACTCTCGGAAGATATCAAAAATTAGGACAAACACGGAGCAAGAAGCAAAGTTTATTACAGTCGTACATTATTTACATAATTTGGATCCGCACCAGCTTCCAGTAAGCGTGTGATATCATCTACGCGTCCATCCTTCACATACCAGAGGTGTATTTCCACATGATACGGCATTTGGATCAGCGCCTGCCTACATATATATATGCCAATTGAAAGAGTTATAACAGTCTACAGGACGCAAAATCTATGATAGCTGTAAGATACATTCTGGAGATATTTTGATCAATACATCACATCTCTCTGAAGATAATAAGATGTAAATTTGCACATGCATGCGGTATCGTGAATGCCACACAATAGGATTGAGAGTTTTTTAAACCTCCAGAACTGATCAATATTAATCTGAGAGCTACGAGAAAAATATAACATAAGAGAAGTGAATGATCATGCATAAACATTTATATATATATATATATATATATATATAGAATTGGACAAATCTAGTTGCAACTACAATGTATACCAGTTTACGAATACTTGAAGAATGTGACAAAATATATCAAGTAACAATTTTGGGTAACTGATCTTGTAAGCAGCTTATAACAAGAAATAAAAGTAACATTCAGGGTGGAAGTCAAAGCTTTATTCACAATAAGCAGACAGGTTAATGGCTCGACACAAGGTCAACCAGAGAAACAAATCAATTTATCTCATTCAGTTGGAAAAACATTTTGTGACTTTAACAAGATGGCCAAATAAGAAAAGCACAACTAATGACAGGCCTCATATGGTGAAAAACTAATTAACCGAAGAAGACGTGCGGATAAGACAAAACAACAGTTATCTGAATTTCTGAAACAAAAAAAATAGTAACTGACACACCATTTCCGTAAAAGAAAGAAGAAGAAGATAGTGAAAATTCTCAACAAGCCACAAACACACAGACACACACACACATATACTCTAGCGGTAAATGCCTGTTCTGACTTATGAGGGAGCATACAGCTACAACTTCCAAAACTTGCCTAGTAATCAATATCAATACTAACATTGTGCCGCCCGAAGGTTTAAGAATTTCATTACCTGTAGTAAAAGTTCCATACTTCCCCATGACTTGGCAAGAATAGCCGCCATAAGTGGTCTAAGCATACCCCGAGAGGTAACAACATTAGGCTACATGGTAACAAAGTAATCAGTTAGGTTTCACAACAATAAAATAAGCAGGTACCATAAGCTGCTCTCAAACAGAGATGATTGTCCCTAAATTCCTAATCATATTTGCAAATAAAAATAAGCTGTGAAAGGTTACAGAAAGTGAAGGTCGGTAACTTGGTATGCCTTCAACTCACATTTGATATCTACTGTGAAAGGTTACATAAGACAGCTATTAGTACAGGTAGAAGAACCCAACTTACATTTGCACCGTGATCCAACAACACTTTAACAGCATCTCGATTACCACAAGTAGCAGCCCTCTGAAGGGCAGTGCCAGATGTACATGCTGCAACATCTACACGAACATCTCTTGAAAGTAACAAGTTCATTATCTCTGTATCACCTGCACATAATAGCTCATGAGAACCGCATGCCTAATTATAAGTTAAAGATACAAAAATTTCTGGTAAAATGTTACGAAACATCATATGATTCTGACTGATATTCAGACTGCATAACCTACTTTGAGGAAGTTTAGGCTCTATACAAGTCTAGTGACAACTACACCAAGATGGAGTATTTTGCCATGTCTGCTGGAATCTTTGGAAGGCATTTAAAATATTTTCTCATTAACCCGAACATCTAAATCCTTGTGTAAAGTTGGGACTAGGATATATCTGGACCGCCAAAAAAGGAGGGCTCACTAGTAGGCTTATCCATCCAGCCATTCAACAAATCGGCAAGCACTTTGCCTCCTTGACAGGTAATCTAATCTTAGCATGTAGCTAGGTCTACTACTAAATTGGAGATCAGATGCGGGCACTATGAACCTAATTTACACAATGAGGCACATCCTCCAAGTACTCCAGTGTGTCCAGATAACAGAAGTTTATGCCGTCACAATATTTTCCAATTGGTGAAATATTAGTATAACGTACAACTGTAACTAATATCCATATAAAGGTATATTTAAAAGTTAATTTCGGACGATCCAGTAATTCCCTGTTATTTTAGTATAGTTAGTTTAGTAGATTTTATTTGGTTAAAAAACCCTGAGAAATGGTTGGATTATCTAATGATCCCTAGAATTCTGCATTTTGTAGCTCTTTGTAGATTGTTTTTGTTCCAGACGAAACATATATGGCCATTTAACCTGTTACCTTGAGTTATGGAATGGTAGAAAAGGAAGCAAAAGTCGTATCCCATGGTCAGTGTTTGAGGAGCAAACCTTGTGATATTGTTGATGTATTAATTTGTGAAGCTTTACTATATATTGTGATCTGTAATGACTACAGTAACAATCCCGATTTTAAATCGGAGGTTTTAATGAATAGACGAGGCTTGCCTCTTTTCCGAAAAGAAGAAGAAGAAGCAAATCACTTGTTGGCCAAAAACTGGGCATCCTAAATCATTTACAGGAGAATGGGTTCAGTGTGGAAACGTTTTTTCATTTTCTTTGAGTCAGGACAATGGATGATCTACAATCTCCCCGTTTAATAAAACAATTACATGAGGTTGCACAGTCTAACTCGAGGCACACATATGCATGCACAACCAAATCGAACAGCTTTCGTTGTGGAAAGGAAAAATTAGCGGTAGCTATCAATCTAGATGGCCAATCATCAAATGATCTAGTGGTAGGCATGCTCCCTCCCATTACAGAGATAGGGATTCGAACCCTGTAATTGCTGAAATCCACTCCAATTTAAAGAATTTGGATGTAGTCTAGGGACCATTAGTCCATAACCTCAAAAAAAAAAAAAAATCAATCTAAATGCAACTTATCGGGAACTTTTCACATTGATGAAGAGGCAACTATGTGGGGTCCAATTGGTTGGTGTGGTCAGAAGCAAAATGGGACCATGTCCGGACTTAAGATTCTTTGGCAACAAAATCGAGCACACGCTCTTAAAATTCCATTTGGTTGGTGTGCTTTGTGGTTAACCCTACTCCGCCTATTAATTGTGCCTTTGTGCGCATGTAGATTGGGAAAATATTTTTCTGGTGCGGCGCGATCAAAATTTGAGCTAACAGCCTGATGATCGTTAGATTCAAGAGATATAATGTCACTAACCATATGTTTAACCTTGGTTAGGTTTCCAAATGTTCAGCATTCCTATCAGGCACTTAGAAAGTTTATCTAAACCTTTATGAATTTGTAGGTTACTATTTGTCATCGAAGTAACGTTGTTGCGGCAAAATGCTAAAAGATTTCATGGCGCTCAAAGGAAATGAAAGAGACGGAGATGAGAAATCGAACAAAAAAGAAGAAACAAACAAACAGATCATCTAATTGGTTTTTTTTTTGCTTTGTCATCTAATTAGATTAAACATGATGGGTTGCTTCCGCTTTCCATAGCTGAATTAATGGATTAGTCACATACATGTTAAATATGTATCATAATTATTGGGAGCATTTTATATTAGCAGTAGTTCAGATACAAACTTCACCATGAAATTCCTATTCGACACATAAAAGTCTCGTTGAAGATCCATTGTTATAAATAATGTACACCCAATTAGTGATGAAAGCACTGATATGGTACATGAATGTTATGAACTCCAAAATACAGCAGGAGTAAGTATTTGTAAAAGCTAACGAAATAAATTCTTTGTTCAAACACGGGACTATGCTTAACTGCAGTTAAACTTGAAAATTCAATGACGTCAACAAGAAAAATCTATCTCGTTAAATAGGATATGTTGCTTTTTACTAGAGATACCGTAGCATAACGTTTACTCATTCACCATCAAGATAGAGGATTAAAGCAAAGTTTGTTGGATAACCAATTCAGCTTTCACCAACATCTTAGACACTCAATGCCACTACTACAAATAGCCGTAATTATGTTATCTTAACGACAGTAAAGTGTCTTAAAGTGGGAACTGACACAATCACCTAAGTTTTTGTAAGACAATGTCATAAAAGTTACTCCCTGATACTTTCACTTTTTCATTTTAGCTTAAAAACATAGGTTGTTTATATTGCAGAGAACATACATTTACAATTTTGATTACATGAATATACAACTACGGATGAAAAAGCATGAGAAACACCAATCCTTGTGATCCTCAAAAATAATGCTGCATTTTCAATTGCCATTCAAGTAAACCACAATACTGAATATAAATAAAATATAGCATACACAACGAAACATTTTTGAAAAAAATAAATGAAGAACCCAAGAAATTAGTCATACTTATAGACAGATTTGGTGGAAATGGCCAACACGATACGAAAGACAAGCTCAGTATATCGTGTTGTGTGACTTGTGTCTCGATGCTAATCAACACATTTGCACGGTAGGACTATGAGACACACTTTGGGAAAGTCAGTGATGTATATCGCACAAATTTCTTTGTGACGGAAGAATTAGGGGATATGCAGTTAACCATCAAACGCCCAAAAAATTTTACTTGAAGATGATGTAATTATTTGCGGTCAAAATGGTTAAAATCAAAATGGAGCCATGTCCGGATTTAAAATACTCTGGCAAGGAGTACTAACACACGTTCTTGCAACTGACATACTAGTTCTAAATGCAATGACCTCCGATTCCCTCGATCTAATTTATCAGTTCTTCTAGACGTACCGTTCAAATGAACGATTTTAAAACCTTCTGGATACACAAAGTTGGGTCCCACCGTGAGAAGACTTGCGGGGCTGGTTTATGGGGCCCTCTTGTGTCGTTGCGGTTTTAAAATCGTTCAAATGAATGGTTTGTTTAGAATTTTTGCTAATTTATTTTCCAACAATAATGTATTGTTAAGAATCCTTGCAAACTAATCATGGAAGAGAAATTTGGGTTGACAATGTAAAAGGATAATCTAAATCAATAAATCTAAAATTTACATCATTATGGATTCTATCGGCTAGTTTATTTTAAATACAGAACATATTGTTTTTAATTATGATGTGACCGAAATAGCTTTACTGGATAATAATATCTTCATTGTTATCTCCAGTCACTTCAAAGAAATCATATATTTATGTTAAAATTAGAAACGAAAATATTATTTGGTTCCCTATTTTCCACCTCCTTATTCCTCTTTTTATAATCTAATCCTCGTATTTATGTCGAGATTCACATTCAGGTTCAGGTGGGGTTCACCATTCTCTTAATGTGGGATTTAGATTGTAGAGAGGTGGAATATAGGAAGTTGAATAACACCGTCAAATTAGAATGTAAAATTACTTTTTCATTTTTCTTTCTTTTGAAGTACACGGGAATGAATTTGACAATAAGTTTCCTCACACTTATGGATAACTAAAGCTATCAGCCTATTCCCCGTATTGCCTGTTTAGATGCCCTGCAACACAAAATTGTTTTTTGATTGACCGATTCAGCTTCCGCCAACATCACTTATACGCTCAAATTTATTACAGTAGCAACTATGTTATATTTTAATGACAACTAACTTGTGCAAGTGACTCAATAATCTGAAGTTTTTATAAGCAAATGTCATAAAAATCACCTTCCGCGTATGCATGAAACATAGTTAACCCATGTTTGCATGAAAGATAGAACTCTAGATAGAAAACACGAGAAACACCCTCCTTGTGATCTCTACAAAAATTGACGGAAAAGGAATCCAAACAATGTATTCCTTACCCATTCCTTGTACAATACAACATGTGGGAAGATGGGCTACTTCTACAACTACATGCATTGGAGAACACCTATTAAAACATTTGGGCAGATGGGCTACACCTTACAGTAATTTTTGCTTTGAGCTCGACTAGGCATGCCAGTTTGATTCCACTGAGATAGTAAGGGATCACCCTTGTCACATACCACCACTATGACATGATAATTAGTTAACACCAAAAAGTCCGTATACACCAGTGAGCTATGTCAGGCTACGCTATACCGGATGAGCTCATTTTGCTTTCCTCCTATATGGCACATAGTACCCTCGCAATGAATTTTTAAATTTAGATCATGGATCATGCGAGAATTCACTCTGAGCGGGATGCCTATCCGACCAATGTAGGCTTCCATGCCTATTGCTGCTTGCAAACCGTGTAAGATTTTTACATTCAGCAAATGATTTCTTGGCCAAAAACTGGGCATCCAAAATCATTTACAAGAGACTATCCAGGGTGGAAACGTTTTTTCATTTTTCTTTCAGTCGGGACAATGGATGATCTACAACATCCCCTTTTAATAAAACATTTGCATGAGGTTGCACAGCCTAACTGGAGGCACACATATGCATAACCAAATCGAACAGCTTTTTCTGTGGAAAAGAAAAATTAGCGGTAGCTATCAATCTAGATGCAGCTTACCGGAAAATTTTCACACTGAAGAGGATGCAACTATGTCGGGTCTAATTGGTTGGTGTGGTCAGAAGCAAAATGGGACGATGTCTGGACTTAAGATTCTCCGGCAACAAGACACACTCTTAAAATTCCAATGGGTTGGTGTGCTTAGCTAATTTAATTTGTGGTTAACCCTACTCCGCCTATTGATGGTACATTTCCTATTACTTAAGATTATTAATCCAAAAAACCGTTAATTTGGTGCTTCACAAGATAATTAAGGTGATATGGAGCAACTCATTCAAGAGTGTTCGAATTAAAAAAAGAAGACTTACGCTTATCTTTGATAAAAAAAAAACTTCATCAATCAACATGACATTTATATGTGGATTTAACATCAATTTCACACATCTTGTATACTGTTCTTAAAATTCAGGGTTAATCTTAATCAAGAGATCTAAAATGCAAATGGTTGTGGATCCACTCTCTAGTATCAAATAATGAGAATAAAATAAATATTTTTTTCAGATGCTTCGACAAATCTTCTCGCTAAATAAGAATAGTTCTGCACTTTACGAGACACCGGAGAACTAATTCAGCTTTCACCAACATCCCAGGCATTCAAATTCACTACTATAAATATTTGTAATTATGTTATCTCAACGGCAGTGAACTTTTTGTAAAGTCGGACCGACAGAATCACCTAAGTTTTTATAAGACAACGTCATAAAAGTTATTTTTCTAAGCATGGCTTGTATGCATGGCGCATAGTTTGTTGATGTTGCACAGAACATACATTTATAATTTTAACTACATGAATATACATCTATGGATGAAAAAGCATGAGAAACACCAATCCGTATGATCCTTTAAAATTAATGCTGCCATTCAACTGCCATTCAAGTAAACCACAATACTAAACATAATTAATGTATTGCATAGACAACCAAACATTATTGGAAAAATAAATAAAGAACCCGACAAAGTAGTCACACTTATGAACAGTTTTGGTGGAAATGGCCAATACGATATGAAGGACAAGTTCAGTGTATTGTCTTGCCTGACTTATGTCTCGAAGCTAATCAACACATTTGCATAGTACGTAAGACATGAGACGTTCATAGGCAGGCAGTAATGTATATCGCACAAATTCATTGTGACAGAAAAATTAGGGATAGTTGACCATCAAATTTCCCTGGATTTTTTACTTTGAAGATGATGTAACTGTTTGCAGCCAAAACGGTTGTAGACTTGTAGTGGTTAAAATCAAAATGGAGCGATGATCCGAGTTTAAAATACTCTGCAAGGAGTACTTCTTGCAACTCACATGATTGTAGGGATTCCCTTCGTATAATTTATTTTCTAATAATAATACATTGGTGAGAGTCCTAGCAAACCGATCATGGAAAATAAATTTGGGTTGACAATGTAAAAGGAGTCGTTTCTGGATATTGTTCCTACAACTCAGGATTAATCAAAATCTATAAATGTAAATTCACATGATTATAGATTCCCTTGGCTTGTTTATTTTAAAATAAAGAACATATTGTTTAAAAATATGAAGATGCTGAAATACCTTTACTGGATTATAATATTTTCAGTGTTATTTCCGATCACTTCAAAGATACTTGGACAATTAGATTAAAATTACAATGTTGAAATTACTTTTTTGTTTTTATTGTTTTGGATATAACATTGAACTGAATTTGAAAGTAAGTTTCTTTAAATTTATTGATAACCAAAGCTGTTAGCTTATTCTCCAAAGTTTTGGTGGAAATGCCCATACATGACAAAGAATAGTTTCTTGATTCACGGATTCAGCTTCCGCTAACATCGCATTCTTATGCACTCAAATTTACTAGAGTTGTAACTATGTTATTATAGTCTAATGACAACAAACTTCTGTGAGTTGGCACTACCTCAATAATCTTAAGTTTTTATGAGGAAATGTCATAAAAATTAACTTTTATGCATGCATGAAACATAGTTAATAGTTTGTTCATGTTTACATAAAAATAAAACTACAGATGAAAAACATGAGAAACACCTTCCTTGTGATCCTCCTTTTACATAAAAATTGATGTAAAAGAATCATGGACACAGCCACTTACAAGGAGTTTTTACTTTGAAAATGATGCAAATATATGCAATCCAGTTGGTTGCATGCACTACGTGGTTAAAAGCAAAATAAGGCCATGTCCCGATTTAAAATACTCTAACAACGGGCACCAACACACGTTCTTGCAATTGTCATACTAGCTCTTTATCATTGACACCTCCAAAACATGCTTATTATCTATAGTTATTCAGCTAATATTATTCTCAACTCGATTAGGGAAATATTTTTCAACGTGAATGCCTTTTATTTTCGGATGAAATATAATATAATTGTGGATATTAGTGTCCCTAATGAGGTTGTGGATACTAGTGCTCCTAATGATTGTTAAGAAGAAAATTAAGATAACTCTTGTAATAGGGGACGGATAACAAGATTTTAAGATTTCAAGCACCACTTCAACTGACCCTTTCATTCCTCATGGGTTTGAAAGTCATAACATGTATTATGGGTTGGAAGAAGTGGAGGAAGTGGCTACTTGCCAACTAGATTCAAGGATTAGCTTCTCAAAGCCATATCTTTCTGAGACAATTATAGGGTCAAGGAAGTTGAGCTTAAAGTCCAAAGCAACCGGTCTCTTCCCTAACGGGACTTTAAATACGAAAAAGAATTTACTTTCCAAAACTCTGGAAGATCCTAATAAGATATCAGCAGTAAGTCTTAAGGATTTAGGCTCTTTTATGGGCTTAGATTTCTCTTCTTCTAAGAAAGTTTGTGAAGAAATTTGTAATGGACTTTGAGAAAAATTATCCAGGTTATCTGTCGTAGAAGTGGAGGAGTCTCAGAGTTGACGATAGGTAGTGTTTCCAGGCTGCAATTCAAGTATTGTGTTTAGATACGAGTAGTTGTTTCTTCGCATGCATCTTGCGTATTCAATTATATTTTCTATTGTTAGCTCTTTTTTGTTGTTTTGCTTTCTCTATGGGATTTAGCTCTTCTTTTGTTGTATCCGCTTGCACATAGCTTGTGTGTCTCTCTAATATATTTTCTATTGACTGATCAAAATTTTTTTTATTGAATTCCTTGCTCTTGTTTTGGTTTTACCGATGCTAACCTTTAAAACATGCTTGTTATTTATAGTTATTCAGTTACTATTATTCTCGACTCGAGTAGGGAAATATTTCCCAACGTGAATACCTTTTATTTTCTGATGGAAATATAATTATTGAATTCCTTGGTTGTGTTTTGGTTTTACCTATGTTAAATCAGCGTCGTTATATTTTGAATGAAAATCAGTCCAGACTTCAAAGTGTTGTACGGTATAACCCCTATAAAACAATAGCGTCGGGACCGGCAAAATTTGTCAATTTATTGCGATATTAAATAATCGCATAAATTAATATTATTAAATTATATATTAATTGGTTTGTCAAAAAATTATTTAATTCTAAAAAAAATAATCAACAAAAAGGACCAATGCACCTTATTCCATTGCAAAGTATTTTCGTCATTGTAACATTCGTTCAATGGATGACACTGTATCAAAGAATCCAAATAAAGCGTTAAATAATAAAGGAACCAGAGAATTCAAAATTTGATCAGTGAATTGAATTATCACAGTGAAATGCATGTTGAATTTCTTTTAAACTGCCCTCAAAAGGATATTATTTCATATTTGTTGACTGGCGAAGAAATAATTGAGTGTCATGAGAAAAGACGAAGTGTTGATGTGGAAGTCGAAGATGAAAGTGTAGTTACAGAGACACCTTCCCGTATAGAAGATATCAAAGATACAAAGATATTGAATAGAGTTACATAGCCACCTTCCCGTAAAGAAGCTATCAAAGCTGCAA
The DNA here is from genome assembly GCF_003573695.1 of Papaver somniferum. Taxonomy (NCBI): domain Eukaryota; kingdom Viridiplantae; phylum Streptophyta; class Magnoliopsida; order Ranunculales; family Papaveraceae; genus Papaver; species Papaver somniferum. The sequence continues at coordinate 183,616,372 of NC_039362.1, read as the reverse complement.
AGATACTGAATAGGTTTTTATTGCATCAGGAAATGACAATACCAAAAACTCTTCTAATGCTAAGAAAAATCCAAGCTGAATTCAATGTGAGATCAATTTTAACAAAAAACAAGTCAAAAATGAATCATTCTGTACCAAATTAGCAAAAATGTAAAACCAAATTTATATAAATTGGAGAGTTTAATTTATATATTAGAAGGGACTTATAGAAAGCTAAAAAAAAGTAATTATTTTATAAATTCAGTGAAAATGCGGGGGTCTAACAACCACACCCAACAATTCGTTTGGCAATCTGAGAGGACTTACTCCAATACACTTTCTAGAGAATCAACAAGACAGTCAGGCTCAATCTAGAATAAAGTATATCAAAGAGTGTAATATCTCTAACTCTTAATTCAATCCGCAATCAGCAAATAGAAATCTGCGAGCCCGATTGAATATAAGAGGAGTTACTTGAATGGTACCAAAGACCAATGTTCAAGTGTCAATCAATGTTAATCAACAACCAAATGTTGGATATTCTAATCGATTGATCTTGACGCACAACCTATGATATTTAAATTATATAAAAAATATAATGTGGAAAAGAAATAACACAGACACCAGAATTTTTTTAACGAGGAAACCGCAAATGCAGAAAAACCCCGGGACCTAGTCCAGTTTGAACACCACACCGTATTAAGCCGCTACAAACACTAGCCTACTACCAATTAACTTCGTGCTGGACTATAGTTGAACCCTAATCAATCTCACAATGATTCAAGGTACATTTGCGCTCCTTACGTCTTTGATCCCAGCAGGATACTACGCACTTGATTCCCTTAGTTGATCTCACCCACAACCAAGAGTTGATACGACCCAAAGTCAAAGACTTGATAAACAAATCTGTCTAACACAGAAAAGTCTATATGATTGAATAAATCTGTCTCCCATAGAAATACCCAAGAGTTTTTGTTCCGTCTTTTGATAAATCAAGGTGAATAGGAATCAATTGATAAACCGGACTTATATTCCTGAAGAACAACCTAGTATTATCAATCACCTCACAATAATATAAATCATATGATGGCGAAACTAGATATTGTGGAATCACAAACTATGAGACAAAAAGATGTTTGTGATTACTTTTCTATCTTACCTATTGGAGAAATAAATCTCAAGCCAATTTTACAATTGTACTCGTACGATAGAAACATCAAGATTAGATCACACAACTACAAGAGAAGTAGTATCGGTCTTGCTTCACAATTCCAGTGAAGTATTCAAGTCATTAACCTACATGGTCTTGATAAGAAACCTAAGGTTAAAGGAGAATAGACTCTAGAATACAACTAGTATCACACAGGAGGTGTGGGGATTATGTTTCACAGTTGTTAGAGTTCTCCTTTATATAATTTTCAAATCAGGGTTTGCAATCCAAGTTACCTTGGTAACAAAGCATTTGATATTCGCCGTTAGATGAAAAACCTGATTCAACCAAGCTAATATGTTTCAACCAAGCTAATATGTTTACTCTCATATTAACCTTATTCATCTTATCCATAACTAGTTCAAATGACTCAAATGAAACTAGTTACAGAGTTGTTCAATTGCATATATAGAAGAACACAATTGAAACCAAATCGGTTTGATTCACTCGAATCAATCATGAACATTATAGCCACGGTTTGCAAAGATTGCATTCCTTAAGATTTAAATGTTTAAGTTCATGAACAAACTGATTTGGAAAAATAACCAGCTTAAGTATGCGTACGGGTATGTGTACTTAAGAAACCGTATTTGAGTTTTTTAATTTTCCAAACTCAGCAGAAATTCTCGGTTTGAAAACTTCAGCAGAAATTTGCATACTTAAGGTGACTAGTTTAGGAGTTTGTAATTCCTAAACACAACAGATATTTTCGGTTCCAAAACTTCTACCAGTATGCGAACGGGTACGCATACTTATGCTGTCTCCTTCACCAATTTTGTATACACACATATGCATACACTTGGTTCCCGATTTATGGATTTATACACTAATGTGAGAACACACTATATATGCTTATATCCAAATATGGTTTATCATCAACTCTTAATTTCAATCATTGAAACTTTCTTAGAGGACGTTATATAGTTGTTGTTCACATACTACTTTTCGTCAAAGCGATTTTCAAGTTATTGAAATTATCATAATGAAACATTCCAAGGCAACACCAAATGATTGTATCACACAAACCATGTTAGATGTAATGCGAAAATTTTCATATGATCTTATTCGGATTTTCGTCACGAATGTAAGATGAACATCGCTAAAGTGAAAGCTTGCCAACACATATTTCTAGAAATATATAAGCGAGATAAACTCAGATCGAAATCTCAAATGTGTATAATAGAAAACTATATAGTAACACGACTTATGTCTCAATATAGGATATATAGTAGAAATAGACTTTCCAGGTGATAGATGAGTTTAAGTCTCCACATACCTTTTGTTGATGAAGTTCCACGAGCTCCCCTTAGTAGTTCTTCGTCTTCAAATGATGAACGCCGAGAGATCTAAGCTCAACTACACTATCTATGTGCTAGTCCGGGACATCTATAAATAGGCTAGAAATCAAGACATATAGTTTTGATCACTAACATTTACAAACATGCTTGAGATAGCAACGCATGCGAGTTCGACCGAGCAATTCTCTAACAATCTCCCCCTTTGTCAATTTTAATGACAAAACTACCAATACATATGGATTACAAAATAAATAAAAATTGAAGCTTCATCCACATGCTTGATCTCCTTGGCATCTTCAACACGACTCGAAATCTTCGTCACTTCCAAGTATTCCAATGATCCCAAAGGTTGTAAGTTTATCATCATCATTGTTGAGGATCCATAGCTATAACAATGAGAAAACAAATACTCTCAATCATTGTTATACGGTGTCATAGTATTATTACACAGTATCAAAGTTCAATTGTATCACAACTTTGACAACAATAATACGGTGATACGTATCACTACCCCTTAGTCAATACTTTATCTCAACATGAAATTCACTCCCCCTTACATAATGATCCATAAACCATATGTATTTGTAGTATGGACTACACATTAATTCTCCCCCTTTTGTCAATAAAATTGGCAAAGGTACGAAAATTAGTGGGATCCTAATGAAATGACTCTCATACTAACCTTATTCAACATCACGGTTTATGCCAAAACCCTAATTTTGGTCGCGCCTAAAACATGTTAAAGCCACGCAGCCCTACCACCATACCGCTGGCTGCCAAACGAAGGGTTGCAACAATCAACGGCTACCTTTCCATCTGAGATGCAGATCTCAGCCGTACAATTTCACCACCTAACACATGGCAACTGTTGTAGTAATTTCAATGCGGTAAATAAGGTGTTCATTGCTCGGACTTGAAAAGAAAACAATTTTTAGATTTAAATTAAAAATAAAAGATAAAACAAATTCAAAATTCAAAATTATGTAAATATTATGGAAAGACCAGGGTTTAGGATTTCACCATTCACCAAAATTCATGTGATTCAATAATAATTATTATCATGCAATTCTAGACATTATAATACAAATCAAAAACAATTGTGATTCTAATCATTGCCTAAATCAGATTTTCAAAACATTCATTGATAATCGCAAGCATGAAATATCAAAAGCAATAAACCAAGCATATTTCATCAAGAGAAAACAAAATTAATTAATAAAAATCATTTATTCAATTTTCATTCGGTGCAATTAATCATAAAAGGATTGCATAAATAAATTTAAATGAATTTTACCACATAACTTTTGGAAGAATGGCTTCCTCCATCACCCCTGGGATTGGGTTTAACTCCTCATCCCAAAAACACACTCACAAGATAAATTCATGGCTAAAATAGGTGTTTTTATTGATGTATATAAGATGAAACAGGAATTAGCAACGTTGTAGAAGTGTTACAGCGTCACTGTTACAAAGGGGTAAGTGCTATTAAGACTGCTGTAAACGATAAGCCTTTACTGCTGCAAAAGAACGACACTGGTGTTGTTATTTAAGACCGCTGAAGAACGACTGACTATGTGAGTTTGTTCTTCGTGTTCTTCAGGATCTTCAATGGCAGCAGCAGCAATATCTCCTGTAACTTCTTCTTCTCGTCTATCCTGAACTCTAAACTCTCTCCTAAGGGTTTCTACCCCTTCTATGATGAAAACACAGCTATTTATAGGCTTTGAATCACCTTGAAACTCGATCAAACTCGTTGAAAATCTCCATTATTCTCTACGGGCAGTTTGAAGAATAATCCTCTTCTTGTTGCGTTCCACCCTGTTTTTAGCTATTCTCTCGTCTCAAATATCTTCTAGGATTTGGACTCAACTTATTTGAAGTATATCCCACGCAAGAAAATCCCTTAAATCTCTCAAACTAATCTCAAACCCTAAACATAGAAGCCGTATCCTGTTGGGACTTTGATCAATTATTCCGACTTATCCAGCCCAATTGGATGGGTCTAGACGATTGCATTAGGCCTGTTATGTCTTCCAGAGTCCGTAGGTACCAAATACACCCGTTTAATCTCCTCATAACTCGCTAAGAACTCAACTCCAAAACTGTTGTCGCTGCAGCCAATTCTTCCCGCCAATTTCTGTTTTCAATTTTGAAGATGACCTCCCCCAATCCAGTTCCGGTGTCCCTTTAGTACATGCCTGAAATGGGGTGCCCCTTATCCAAATTAGGGGTGCCTTTAGCAATTCTTCTGGGATGTTTTCCGCACTTTTTCAGGGTTCCTCCGGGGTATTTCCGGTACACTTCTGGGGCATTTCCAAGGGCCACATTTTTAGCCAATTTTGCCGCAAAGCCTTATTTATCCAAAAACACCTACAAGAGCATAAAAGACCATAATAAGTACAAAATCGAGCACTAATGATATACACAAATGAGATATATTAGACACATATATGTGTCTATCAAATACCCCCAAACTTATTATTTGCTAGTCCCGAGCAAATCAAAACTACAAAATTAATTCCTAACTCACTGTCGCAGGTATCGTCGATTGCATTTAGCGTATGCAATAAGCCTTTAAACCCCTAGGTTGCCCTAGTGGCCGAGTTATAGTCTCGGGAGGGCTTACCAGAGATATACCCACAAAATATTTACTCCAGACCCTAGCTATCTACGCAGAACCTTGGAAGGCACTAAAGAATCTCCTTGGTTGGCATACTTATTGACTACAAGAAGAAGTACCCTGATGCGAAATTCCAATTGTTGTACACGAGTTTGCACTCAAGCATACTAAAATTCATATAAAGTGACAGAGCTCTACTAAGATAGTCGCACTATGGACATCAATATCCGGAGTCAAAACTAATCACATGGATAGATCAAGAAGATGGATATAGAAAAACATAGATGGTTTTGATGTTTACTAAGTGAAAGGTGTTTCCCATATCTGTCTGAAGGCCTCCGCCAAAATGAACCTATCCTAATGGATTGAGATACTAGTCTGACTAATATCAACACACTGGCATATACAAGGGTACCAGTGGTCGATAACCTAACTCTAGGTCAACACAACTGGCATATACAAGGGTACCAGTGGTCGACTTTATTGAATTGATTCCTTTTGGTCAAATGGTATGGTCTCAATTTTTTTTTTTTTTCATAACCTTACTTTTTTTTCATAACCTTACTTTTTCTCTTTTTTTTTATTCATCATTTTTCAACTTCTCTTTTTTTTTTCATGGTATATCAATCACTCTAATTCACCCTAGCATTGGTAACAACTTGAATCGTGGGCCCCAGCTATCACTTAGAGAAACATGGTTTAAAAACAAAATAAAATAAAATAAAAATAGAAGTGAAAAGGACTCAACGAGATATGGTGAAACTATCATGTTATTTCTAGCACATGAGCTTTGTGCTTTTATGAATAGACTCTTTAGATGTTTCCATCTATTCAGATTGGTTCCTCAACTCCTACAACCAAAATGCTTCCATCCACTCAGATTGGTTAGTGCCATCCTAAATACGCATAAATTTCTAGGCTCTGGAGTTTATTTATTCATACTGCAACTAAAAAGTTTCTCCCATACCCCCAAATTTAAATCTAACATTGTCCTCAATGTTCTAAAGATGAAATTAAAAGCATGAACAAGGAGAAACTGTTACCATTTGAAGCAAAAGAGATAAGGAAAGATATTACCGTGTTGCATGAGATTGGGTTACCTCCCAATAAGTGCTAAGTTTAATGTCTTCAGCCAGACTTAGGAAAGATTAGTCACCTCGAATCATATAGTAACAGTCGAAATAACTGTGGGTCTTCAAAACCAAATAGAGCTGACCAAAGGAAACTACAATGAACCAAGAAAGTGAGCAAGACTAGCATGCCCTTACTTAGTTTCCTGATTAATAAATTTATATCTAATTGTGGTTCAGGTTCTAAGAAAGGGTCTAAATAAAATATTTTCATTGGTTGCGTTTCTTCATAGGTGGGATCCGAATCATTAGGTCCTAGAGTCTGGAAAAACTCAAATATGATCTTAGAAGCGCACAATAATAACCTAAAGTCAATAATATTTGACTTACATAATTGACCACAATGAGAGTAGTGGTCATTCTTAAGCAAATGTGTCGATTCTAATTTCCTAAAGCATTTAGGTTTAGTCTCACAACTTAATATTCGACACATTTTGAATATAAACGTTCCCACAGTTGGAAGAAAACTATTTGGTGGGAAAACAAAGTCAATCTGGGGATCATAGCCTGGGCAAACCACATCAACCAGAGGATGGGTTTCTAAAGACTGAACTTTTTTCTGGACATCATTAGGCTCGGGAAAACGAGTATGAAGGTAATCTTGTAAAATGGTCGAGGCACAGATATCAAGTCCTAAGTGTGGGGACTTTCTGAGAGTTAAAGGTAAGGCACTAGGGAAGTGATAATCACCCCCAAACTTAGAGTTTTCAGTGTCTCTAGATGGACCTCTAATTATTTCTTGAATTTCCGTATCTTCAGAGTCCTTAAAATATTCAAGAGATTCTTCTATGTTATTATCAGGTAGTGCATCTTTACTCATCTCTAGGGGTCTATCTTCTTCTTCCAAGACTATTGTTTCTAAGTCGCTAGACTCTAAAACATTATTTTCGAAATGAACCCGTTCCTCTAAACCACTATCGGCTTTGTAATCAAAAGGAAAAACTACATCGTCTAAAACGGTGGTATCCCTAATCAAATCCTCGTCCTTTTTAATAGGTGAATAACCATAAAAACTATTTGGATTTGAACTAGAAATAATATAATCACTATACAGCTTAATTGGATTACTAGACTCCTGATCACTATGCCTACATATTTCAGATTCTTCATTACTGCTATCCTCATCATCATAATAGTACAAAGATGATTGCACCTTATCTAAATAAGTAGTGTCTTTTATTCTAGTCTCGTCCTCTAAATTAGGCAAATATTCACTATTGATATCAAGGGTAGAATTAGAAACCTTATTTTGGAAATTTAGATTATTTCGAGCAGCATTAGCTAACTGTTCATTTTCTGCCTCTAGACGTGCCTGAATTTCACTGAGCATAAAACTTATACATTCACCACTCTCGTTTATCATCTCAGAATATCGTGTACACTCTTCTTTTGAACTATTCATTGCAACTAAACGTTTATACGTCCTTTCAACCCGTTGTTGGGTCTCTTCTAGAGATGGAACAGGTTCAGAAATATCATAATCAGGACTAGTTTCCAAAAACGAGTAACCAGTACTACAGTGTTCCTGATTTTCTTGCTCGTAAGACCAATTCGCGTGTGGATAGTAATTGGGCTCACCATGGTATGAACCATAACCTGGAAAAGGTTGGCGTTCCCAACTACTATTCCCACCATGGTCATAAAAATGATGATGTCCATATTCAAATTCAGATCGATACTCATTGTATTGGCTTCTATCATACCAGTTCGACATTCTTAATTGCAAGGGAATTCTACACAATCACAAACAAGGCTGACTCGACCAATCAAACCTATAAAATCTAACAAACAACAAGCATGATGGCTCCACTTAGATTGTTTCTAGACCTGCTTTTATTCCTTCGAAAAGGAATTCGTTACAATTTGAGCACACCCCTCTGGAATCAATCCGAGTCAAAGTAAGTTGAATTGAGGCGAGGGAAGCTCAGTGGAGATTTGATACCCAAGGCCTCACCGCTATCACAAGGCGGCGCAGTCACGCATTCAACTCACAGAAACCATCATGAACTTTGAAGTGTGCTTAAAGAGCAACCAATATTTTTCGAACGAGTTTCCTATTAAGCTCGTTACTCTATCGGTCTTGTTCTATTCCAAATTTTAAAGATTAGGTTCACGTTCGGTTTTGTTTTCCTAAGACGGGCAAGAAGGAAACGGTGATGAAATCCGAGTCCTTATCTTGATTTGGCCAGGCCTTGCCCTTTACTAGGAAATTAAAAACAGTCCAAATTCGTCCTCAATCAATGAATCACCTTAAGGAATACAGTAACTCGCTTACAGGAGATTCGCGAGTGTTTCGATGGACTTACCTCCCGTACCAGACGGGGGATGAACCGTTGAAGTCGACTCGGGCCACGACTCCTATGTCATGTACGAACCCGAGGGGCCGAGACGATATAGTAATCGTCGTCCTTCCCTGCACACAGTTTATATAAATTTTTTTTTATTATTAATAATAAGACCCTTTCGTAGGGTTAAAAAAAATGTCCAAAAGTCCAGAATAAAGTCCAAATAAAAAGTCCAAAAATTACAAAAATTATGAAAAATAAAGCCTATTTACGAATTCTAAAAAAATAAATAAAAGCTATATACAAAAAAAAAATAATAATAAAAATTAAATCCTAAAAAAAATTATGTCTTTTTTTTCTTCTCTTTTAGCTTTTAGATTTAAGCTTTTTGTTCCCAAGTCCTTAGTATTCCACTTCGAACCTGTAAATCAAAGACACAAAAAGAAACGTAAAAAGTAACAAATAAAAATTAAACCTAAAAACAAATCTATATACAAGTCCGCGTCGGCGGCGCCATTTTGTTGTAGTAATTTCAATGCGGTAAATAAGGTGTTCGTTGCTCGGACTTGAAAAGAAAACAATTTTTAGATTTAAATTAAAAATAAAAGATAAAACAAATTCAAAATTCAAAATTATGTAAATATTATGGAAAGACCAGGGTTTAGGATCTCACCATTCACCAAAATTCATGTGATTCGATAATAATTATTATCATGCAATTTTAGGCATTATAATTCAAATCAAAAACAATTGTGATTCTAATCATTGCCTAAATCAGATTTTCAAAACATCCATTGTTAATCGCAAGCATGAAATATCAAAAGCAATAAATCAAGCATATTTCATCAAGAGAAAACACAATTAATTAATAAAAATCATTTATTCAATTTTCATTCGTTGCAATTAATCATAAAAGGATTGCATAAATAAATTTAAATGAATTTTACCACATAACTTTTGGAAGAATGGCTTCCTCCATCACCCCTGGGATTGGGTTTAGCTCCTCATCCCAAAAACACACTCGCAAGATAAATTCATGGCTAAAATAGGTGTTTTTATTGATGTATACAAGATGAAACAGGAATTAGCAACGCTGTAGAAGTGTTACAGCGTCACTGTTACAAAGAGGTAAGTGCTATTAAGACTGTTGTAAACGATAAGCCTTTACTGCTGCAAAAGAACGAAACTGGTGTTGTTATTTAAGACTGTTGAAGAACGACTGACTATGTGAGTCTGTTCTTCGTGTTCTTCAGGATCTTCAATGGCAGCTGATGGATTTTTCAAATGATGTTGTAGTTGTGGTAAAAACTGGGTTCTTTTCAGACTTGTGAAGGAAATAATTTTTAGACTTAATAAAAAAATTAAAGATAAAACAAATTAAATTCAAAGGTGATGTAAATACTATGGAAAGACCAAGGGTTAGGATTTCACCATTCACCAAAATTCATGTGATTCAATAATAATTATTATCATGCAATTCTAGACGTTATAATTCAGATCAAAAACAATTGTGATTCTAATCATTTTCTAAATCAGATTTTCAAAACATCCATTGTTAATCGCAAGCATGAAATATCAAAAGCAATAAACCAAGCATATTTCATCAAGAGAAAACACAATTAATTAATAAAAATCATTTATTCAATTTTTATTCGGTGCAATTAATCATAAAAGGATTGCATAAATAAATTTAAATGAATTTTACCACATAACTTTCGGAAGAATGGCTTCCTCCATCACCCCTGGGATTGGGTTTAGCTCCTCATCCCAAAAACACACTCACAAGATGTATTCATGGCTAAAATAGGTGTTCTTATTGATGTATATAAGATGAAACAGGAATTAGCAACGCTGTAGAAGTGTTACAGCGTCACTGTTACAAAGGGGTAAGTGTTTTTGAGACTGCCTTAAACGATAAGCCTTTACTGCTGTGTAAGAACGATACTTGTTCTGCTTTTAATACTGTCGAAGAACGACGGACTCTGCGAGTCTGTTCTTCGTCTTCTTCTTCCTCCTCGAGCAGCAGCAGCAATAAATACCTCCTGTAACTTCTTCTTCTCGTCTCCAAACTCCTCCTAACTCTCTCCTAAAACTTTCTAAACCTTTCTATGAAGTAAACCCACTCTTATATAGCCCTCAAATCCCCCAAAAATCTCTACCTACAACGACCATTCTTTTTATTCTTCTCCGCATGCAGTTGAGAGAAAATCTCTCCTGTGACTCTCTACGCGTGTTGTTAGCTATGAAATAGCAACCAAACTATTCTTAGGACTTGAACAGGACCAAATACATGTATATCCAGCGTGAAAGTCTCCCAAATATTTCTCACAAAATATTTGAACGTGAACAGCAACATACGTGTCCTGTTTGGACTTTGATTTCTTCTCCCGGTCATTCCAGCCACTTCTGGCCCTTAAAATCACCCCTGTTAGCTTCCTATAAGTCCATAGAGTAAGCCCAAACATTTCCAGCCCTTTAATCGCACTATAGCTCCTTCAAAAATTCCGATCAAAAACTGCCAGTTAACAAACTCACTTTCCCGCCAAAACTTCATTTGAAATGTGAAGAAGAGATGCCCCCTATCCAACTCCGGTGTCCCTTTCGCAGCTGCCTGGAAATGGGTCACCCCTTAGTAATTAGGTTACCCTTTATCCAAAATTGAGGGTCCGTATGGTGAGTTTTCTGGGACATTTTCCGCACTTTTTCGGGGTTCCTCCGGGGTATTTCTGAGGTGCTTCCGGTACTCTATCAACGGAGGTCCAAACGCCGCATTTTCAGCCAATTTCGCCGCAAAACCTTATTCTTCTAAAAACACCTACAAATAAATAAAATAACATAATAAGTACAAAAATGGGTACTAACAATATATACAATTGGGCTATATTAGACACATAAATGCGTCTATCAAATACCCCCCAAACTTATTATTTGCTAGTCTCGAGAAAATCAAATTGAAAATAAAATCCTAACTCACTGTCGCAGGCATCGTCGATTGCATTTAGCGTATGCAATAAGCCTTTAAACCCCTAGGTGGCCCTAGTGGCCGAGTTATAGTCTCGGGAGGGCTTACCAGAGATATACCCACAAAACCTGTACTCCTAATTGGTCACAAGTATCCAAAGAGCTATGAGGACATACATATTCTCAACCTATCTCCAAGTAAGTAGAATGCCAGAGAAATTAAAGGTGTCAGCTCTAAAGATGACTGAAGAAAAGGGGAGACACATTTACACGACTGCTAGATAAAGAGATATCCGCTATACATCTAGATAAACGTTGTAAGATGCGTCCGCTGCTTTACAGCTGGATAAGATTAGAAGAGAGATAAAAATGAGAGGGACATCTGCTATACAGCTGGACTAATTACGTGTGATGAGTTAAACCAGTGCTAGAAAGATCTTGTGCCAGATTGAAAGCATACTAACAAAGCAACCAAAATGCATCTTTCTTCGACTCTCTCACAGTTCCCAGTAGAAACAACGCCTTCTTCGGTCTTCAACTGTTGATGATAAAATCTCGAACCTCATAGAACCTTGACAATTAACTCTTCTCTTCGATTTCTTGCTCGATTTACTGAACAAAAAGAACGTAATGATGTTTCATTTTTTTTTTTTGGCTAAAATAGAATAAATTACAAGACAAAAATTTACATGGCCATGAGAGAAGGACTTTCAAAACTTGGCTCTTCGCAACTTGTGATGTCTTGGTATCATGGATTCTAACAACTTATATCATTTGCTCTTATAACTTCAACTTTGATTTTTGAATTATTCTCTTCTATTGTTGCTTCTAAACCTAAAACGTCTTCACTTTCTTCATAGATTTTGATGTCGCTTCGCTTGTTGATGATGATAAGTTTCTACTGAGAGAGAGTCGCAATCCAGTAACCAAGACTACATTGTGAGGTTGCTTTGTCTTTCTGGCATTTCCTGACCTACTTGCCTTTCCATCATGTATGGTTAGGTCCATCACGGTTACCCTCTAAAAGGAACAAGTTCTCTCCTGAATTTCAAGGATCTCAATGTATTTTTCTCTAATGTCTCAATAAGTTGTTATCTGTAGCATTCCAATTTCTATCTTTTGGGTGAGAAACAATATGTAAACTTAGCTAACCGGATACCATGTGACACTAGAAGTTTCAAAAATGCGACTAAAATGTTTCTCCAATACCCCCAAACTTAAATCTAACATTGTCCTCAATGTTCTAAAGATAAAATTAAAAGCATGAATAAGGAGAAATTGTTACCACTTGAAGCAAAAGAGATAAGGAAAGATATTACCGTGTCGCAAGAATATTGGGTTACCTCCCAAGAAGTGCTAAGTGTAAAGTCTTCAGCCAGACATCAGAAGGAATTAGTCACCACGTAGAATCATATAGTAGTAGACGGAATAACTGTGGGTCATCTGGATCAAAAAGTGTTACCCACAAGAAGAGGAAACTGCAACAGATCAAGAAGATACCGAACATACCCTTGCTTAAGACAACTACATCTAGTTGTGGTTCAGGTTCAGGATCTATAAAAGGGTCTAAATAAAAGGTTTTCATCGGTTGGATTTCCTCAAATCTAAGATCCGGTTCAGGTATTAGAGTCTGGAAAAACTCAACTAAGAACTTATAAGCACATAACAACAACCTAAATAACTGGGGATCCTCTAAGTCAATCAGATTTGACTCACACAGCTGACCACAATGAAAGAGGTGGTCTTCCTTAAGAGAATGTGTCGACCCTAATATCCTAAAGTGATTAGGTTTAGTTTCGAAACTTAATAACCGACACATCTTAAAATCAAAAGTTCCCACAATTGGTAGAAAAGTTTTTGGTGGGAAAACAAAGTCAATCTTGGTATTATTGCCTGGGCTAACCTCATCAACCATAGGATGGGTTTCTAAAAGTTGAGACTCGTGTTGAATATTATTAAGTTCGGGAAAACGAGTACGAAGATAGTCTTTTAAGATGGTTGAGGCATTGATTTCAAGTCCCACGTGAGGTATTTTTGTAATATTTAAAGAACATGGAGAATGATAATCACCCCCAAATTTAGATTTTTCGACGTCTCTAGGTAGACTGGTCATAATCTCCCTAATTTCTAGGTCATCAGATTCCTGAAAGTGGGCGATTTATTTTTCTAAGTCAGGTTCATCCCCGCTAATCTCTATGAGTTCATCTAAGACTATTGTTTCTAAACTGTTTGACTCGAAAACAGTACTCTCAAGATAAACTGGTTCCTCTAAACCATCATCAGTTTCGTAATCATCGTCTAAAACGGGGGTATTTCTAGTCAAATCCTCGTCCTTTTGAATAGGTAAATAATTATTAAAATTATTTGGATTTGAACTAGAAATATCATTATAATCATCATCATCATCCTCCTCATCATCATCATCACAATATAATTTTTGATATTCACGAATTCTCAAGCTTTGTTCCCAACTACATGGTCTATGTTTATAATATTTCTCATAGATAGTTAGAGGTGATTCCTCAATAAAAGTTGGAGTATCCATATATCGCTGCCCACGCATATATTCACCAAGAGTCATTTCCGAAGACGTCTCTTGATAACGAGAATTTCTAGACATATATTCTCGCAACGTCATCGCAGGTGGCGTCTCCTCAAAAGGATTCATCACCGAAGAAATATAAACTACAGAGGGATTCTATACAATAACAAACAAGGCCGACTCAACTCCACCAAAGCAAACCTAAAGATTTCTAGCAAACAAAAAGCATGATGGCTCCACTTAGATTATTTCTAGACCAGCTTCTATCTCTCGAAGGGGAATTCGTTACAGTTTGAGCAACCCCTCTGGATCAATCCGAGCTAATGTGAGATGAAACTGAGGCGAGGGAATCTCAATGGATCTTTGATACCCAAGGCCTCACCGGCGTTACAAGGCGGCTTGTTTCAACTCCCAGAAGTCATCATGAACTTTGAAATTGCTTAAAAGGTAACCAATATCCTTCGAAAAAATTTCCTAACAAGCTCGATACCCTATAGGTCTTCTTTCTAATCAGATTTTAAAGCTTGGGTTCGCGTTAGGTTTCGTTTTCCTAAGGCGGGCAAGAAGGGAACGGTGATGAAATACGAACCCTTATCTTGTTTTGGCCAGGCCTTGCCCTTTACTAGGAAAATAAAGACAGTCTGGTTCGTCCTCAAACAATTAGCACCTTAAGGAGTACAGTAACTCGCATGCAGGGGATTCGCGAGTGTTTCGATTGGACTTACCTCCCGTACCAGACGGGGGATGAACCGTTGAAGTCGACTCGGGCCACGACTCCTATGTCATGTACGAACCCGAGAGGCCGAGACGATATTGTAATCGTCGTCCTTCCCTGCAAACAGTTTACATTTAAAAAAAAATTTATATAACCCTTCCGTAGGGTTAAAAAAAATAAAAATAAAAATTTCCAAAAGTCCAGAATAAAGTCCAAATAAAAAGTCCAAAAATTACAAAAATTATGAAAAATAAAGCCTATTTACAAATTCTAAAAAAATAAATAAAAATAAAAGCTATATACAAGAAAAATAATAAAAATAAAAATTAAATCCTAAAAAAAAAAATTATGTCTTTTTTTTCTTCTCTTTTAGCTTTTAGCTTTAAGCTTTTTTGTTCCCAAGTCCTTAGTATTCCACTTCGAACCTGTAAATCAAAGACACAAAAAGAAACGTAAAAAGGAACAAATAAAAAAAATAAAAAATAAATAAAATAATAAATAAATCTAAAAAAAATGCTACCTAAAAACAAATCCGCGTCGGCGGCGCCAAAAATTTGATGGATTTTTCAAATGATGTTGTAGTTGTGGTAAAAACTGGGTTCTTTTCAGACTTGTGAAGGCAATAATTTTTAGACTTAATAAAAAAATTAAAGATAAAACAAATTAAATTCAAAGGTGATGTAAATACTATGGAAAGACCAGGGGTTAGGATTTCACCATTCACCAAAATTCATGTGATTCAATAATAATTATTATCATGCAATTCTAGACGTTATAATTCAGATCAAAAACAATTGTGATTCTAATCATTGCCTAAATCAGATTTTCAAAACATCCATTGTTAATCGCAAGCATGAAATATCAAAAGCAATAAACCAAGCATATTTCATCAAGAGAATACACAATTAATTAATAAAAATCATTTATTCAATTTTCATTCGGTGCAATTAATCATAAAAGGATTGCATAAATAAATTTAAATGAATTTTACCACATAACTTTCGGAAGAATGGCTTCCTCCATCACCCCTGGGATTGGGTTTAGCTCCTCATCCCAAAAACGCACTCACAAGATGTATTCATGGCTAAAATAGGTGTTCTTATTGATGTATATAAGATGAAACAGGAATTAGCAACGTTGTAGAAGTGTTACATCGTCACTGTTACAAAGGGGTAAGTGTTTTTGAGACTGCCTTAAACGATAAGCCTTTAATGCTGTGTTAGAACGATACTTGTTCTGCTTTTAAGACTGTCGAAGAACGACGGACTCTGCGAGTCTGTTCTTCGTCTTCTTCTTCCTCCTCGAGCAGCAGCAGCAGCAACAAATACCTCCTGTAACTTCTTCTTCTCGTCTCCAAACTCCTCCTAACTCTCTCCTAAAACTTTCTAAACCTTTCTATGACGTAAACCCACTCTTATATAGCCCTCAAATCCCCCAAAAATCTCTACTAACAGTGACCATTCTTTTTATTCTTCTCCGCATGCAGTTGAGAGAAAATCTCTCCTGTGACTCTCTACGCGTGCTGTTAGCTATGAAATAGCAACCAAACTATTCTTAGGACTTGAACATGACCAAATACATGTATATCCAGCGTGAAAGTCTCCCAAAAATTTCTCACAAAATATTTGAACGTGAACAGCAACATACGTGTCCTGTTTGGACTTTGATTTCTTCTCCCGGTCATTCCAGCCACTTCTGGCCCTTAAAATCACCCCTGTTAGCTTCCTATAAATCCATAGAGTAAGCCCAAACATTTCCAGCCCTTTAATCGCACTATAGCTCCTTCAAAAATTCCGATCAAAAACTGTCAGTTAACAAACTCACTTTCCCGTCAAAACTTCATTTGAAATGTGAAGAAGAGATGCCCCCTATCCAACTCTGGTGTCCCTTTAGCAGCTTCCTGGAAATGGGTCACCCCTTAGTAATTAGGTTACCCTTTATCCAAAATTGAGGGTCCGTATGGTGAGTTTTCTGGGACATTTTCCGCACTTTTTCGGGGTTCCTCCGGGGTATTTCTGAGGTGCTTCCGGTACTCTATCAACAGAGGTCCAAACGCCGCATTTTCAGCCAATTTCGCCGCAAAACCTTATTATTCTAAAAACACCTACAAATAAATAAAATAACATAATAGTACAAAAATGGGTACTAACAATATATACAATTGGGTTATATTAGACACATAAATGCGTCTATCAGCAGGAGCAGCAATATCTCCTGTAACTTCTTCTTCTCGTCTATCCTGAACTCTAAACTCTCTCCTAAGGGTTTCTACCCCTTCTATGATGAAAACACAGCAATTTATAGGCTTTGAATCACCTTGAAACTCGATCAAACTCGTTGAAAATCTCCATTATTCTATACGGGAAGTTTGAAGAATAATCCTCTTCTTGTTGCGTTCCACCCTGTTTTTAGCTATTCTCTCGTCTCAAATATCTTCTAGGATTTGGACTCAACTTATTTGAAGTATATCCCACGCAAGAAAATCCCTTAAATCTCTCAAACTAATCTCAAACCCTAAACAGAGAAGCCGTATCCTGTTGGGACTTTGATCAATTATTCCGACTTATCCATCCCAATTGGATGGGTTTAGACGATTGCATTAGGCCTGTTATGTTTTCTAGAGTCCGTAGGTACCAAATACACCCGTTTAATCTCCTCAGAACTCGCTAAGAACTCAACTCCAAAACTGTTGTCGCTGCAGCCAATTCTTCCCGCCAATTTCTGTTTTCAATTTTGAAGATGACCTCCCCCAATCCAGTTCCGGTGTCCCTTTAGTACATGCCTGAAATGGGGTGCCCCTTATCCAAATTAGGGGTGCCTTTAGCAATTCTTCTGGGATGTTTTCCGCACTTTTTCAGGGTTCCTCCGGGGTATTTCCGGTACACTTCTGGGGCATTTCCAAGGGCCACATTTTTAGCCAATTTTGCCGCAAAGCCTTATTTATCCAAAAACACCTACAAAAGCATAAAAGACCATAAGAAGTACAAAATCGAGCACTAATGATATACACAAATGAGATATATTAGACACATAAATGTGTCTATCAGCAAGTTCCGGCCCAAGGCCAAACATCACGGTTTATGTCAAAACCCTAATTTTGGTCGTGCCTAAAACATGCCAAATCCATGCGGCCCTACCACCATGTCGTTGGCTGCCAAGCGAAGGGTCGCAACAATAAACGGCCTCCCTTCCTCCTAAGATGCAAATATCAGCCGTACAAGCTTTCCATCAAACGCATGGCCATTTTTGGCCCAATGCCAAGCACTAATTTTGGCCGCACCTAAACTATGCCAAAACCCTAATTTTGTCTGCGCCTAAACAACGCCAAAATCCTAGCTCGGCCGCGCCTAAACCATGTCGCTGGTTTCTAAACGAAGGGTTGCAACAATCTACGGCTACCCTTCCTCCTTAAATGCATATCTTATATGTACAAACCTGCCACCAAACGACTCGTGGCAATGTCTTGGCTGCGATGCTAACTCTTGGTCATGGCACCAACTTGGCTACGATACTAACTCTCAGGTCACGGCACCAACCTGGATACGATTCCTATTCTTTGGTCGCGCACCAACTTGGATACAAACGCCAAATCCTTTGGTCACGCCACACATAGCAACATGCTACACGTTTTCCACAAAAACACTCGAGACATCAAAACATGTCATAAACTGGGGGATGCTCATCAGGTTATTGGTCAGGCGGTTTACAGTGTGCGGCGTACACTACGCCCGTTACAGGAAAGTGTCATAAGGGTGAGGTGGTTAGTAAATAAAAGAAGTAATGGTGAAACGTTTCCTTCATTATGGAAACATCAATTCCAGGCGTTACTCGTTACCATTTTCTTCCATTTACTCAACTGTTTCCACTTCTTACGAGACCAGGTTACGTTTCGTTGCGACTTGTATAAATAGGTCTCACCTATTTCCACAAAACACAAGTTTTTAGGGTCAGAAGAATACAACACTCAGAAATTACTTGTTAGCTTTCCCATCTGTTAGTTTTCCACTTTCTGATACAAGTCGTCAAACAACTAGTCTTCCCGAATCAACTATTCTAGTCTCAACACTCTCTTCACTTCCCTCCCTAGACCAACCCTTCTCCTTCACTTTGTGACCAAAGCAAGTCTGGAACGGCCATTTCTTGGTTTAGGCCGGATTTGTACAGATTGATCTCTCGAATCAAAGTACTCCCTTGCAGTACATTGTTTAGGGTTTAGACTCGTTTCTCACCCACAGACACGAAATTACTGAAATCAGCAGAAACCGTTTTCACCTTCATACACAAGCATACGAATCTTTTCACGCTATAGAGTAGTTTCTTGAACCAGTTTTTCGATACTGTTAGAGAGAGATTTAATGAAGCTGTAGAGTTCACGTTCCCTTTCAAAATATTTCTCAAATTCATCAATAATATGATCATTCTTTTCTTCAAGTTTCTTGATTTTAGAAGCTTGAAGTTCAATGATTTCAGTAGATTCATTTAACGATCTGGTGAGCTCCATTTCCGATTCAGACACCATCTCACAAGTCTTGTTTTTCCCTCGGTATTCGGAATAATCTTCTAAGGATTTATCCTTGAGGCAAACCTAAGATTTTTGGTGTAATCAGAAGATTTGGAGGACATCTCTATATGTGCTTAAATAAGAGATACTCAAGTCCCCAGAAATCAGATTGCTACAAACACAGACTTAATGAGGTCTTTAACGTGGTTGCCTGCTCTGATACCAATTGAAAATGCGGGGGTCTAACAACCACACCCAACAATTCATTTGGAAATCTGAGAGGACTTACTCCAATACACTTTCTAGAGAATCAACTAGACAGTCAGACTCAATCTAGAATAAAGTATATCAAAGAGTGTAATATCTCTAACTCTTAATTCAATCCGCAATCAGCAAATAGAAATCTGCGATCTCGATTGAATATAAGAGGAGTTACTTGAATGGTAACAAAGACCAATGTTCAAGTGTCAATCAATGTAAATCAACAACCAAAGGTTGGATATTATAATTGATTGATCTTAACGCACAACCTGTGATATTTCAATTATATAACAAAATATAATGCGGAAAAGAAATAACACAGACACCAGAATTTTGTTAACGAGGAAACCGCAAATTGATAAGTGCATAATTTATATGATTTTAGTATCCATTCCATATTCTCTTTAACTATTATTCTTGCATGTATTCATATTATTACTTTGGTTTTCTCTAATTTGTCTCTATTAGATGAATCATCCAAAAAGGAGCTACAAAGTGCTGAAAATAGCTATGAAAAGAAGTATTCCAAGTGCCCAAGTCCAAGAGAAGTGGAAGAAGTGCGACGAAAAAGAGCAAAACGCACAAAATCAAGAGAAGGGACAAAGACCGAGATTAACTCATTCAAATTAAGGATTTCTCATCTTTATCTTGAATATAATTGAAAGATAAAAAAAATAAAAAAGAATGAGGTCATTCCGAGTTCGGACGAAGACGTTGTGGCCAAAACGAGTTGTTATTGAAAACCGAAGACACTAGGGTACGCATACCCTAGTTCCGAAAAGTTATGCTGGAATTTGAGGTACGCAGCAAGTAGGAAAACGTGTATAAACTCCTTGGAAGTCCTAAGGTCACGTTTGGGGTCGTTATTTCGTTATTTCGGGTCGGGTTTCTTAACCGACTATGAAGGCCAAATAATGTAAACCTATAAAAGGTATTAGGTTATGTAAAAAAGGATCATCGAATCTCATATCATAAGTTCTACATCAAAACCTAGGGTTTACCCCTTTAGGGGGAAATCACCATTATTCATCTTCTTTGTAATATGAGTAGCTAAATCCTTTGTTGATTAAGGATGAATTCAATGTTCTAAGCGTGAAGCTTTATTAATAATACAAATCTATTGAGAATTTTTATCATCATCGTTTGTCTTTACCGTATCTAGGGTTTATGAGTGATTCTTAGGTTGATTTGGGATGCATACTAGATCAGTCTATTGGTTGTTCTATTGCTGGTGGAAGTTAGGAGATAAGTAATCGTCGAATAACTCTCTACACAAGTAGAAATCGCGAGACCTAAAGAGGGATTCCGTGGAGGAATCGTGTATGAAGAAAACACCAGCAAGTGAACCTTGAGCTAAGAGTTTAACTACTGGGATTAAGCAAATTCACAAAGCTTAAAGCGCTCGATTGGATTACACCTTGAGTGAGCTACTACTTGGTGGTTCAGTTGAATAGAATCTGATATTGGAGAGCTTCTGTATCCGTGGTAAAAGGATTTTTGGGGATAGAACCGAGCTAGCTGTTATTCTACGGTTGTTGATGAATGGTTCTTACGAAAAATAGATAAGTATATTCATCCAGCTATCGCTTGGTAACGGCGAAGGATTTCTTAATCATCCCTTTCTTCTTTATTGTCTTTTTATCTATCTCACAACAAAATCCCCTTTGTTATTTACTTTACCTTGATGATCAAATAACATATCAATTACACACTCTCCGTGGGAATGATCTCTTACTACCGCTATATTACCATTTAATTAGTGGAAAATGCAAAAAAAAACCCGGGACCTAGTCCAGTTTGAACACGACACTGTATTAAGCCGCTACAGACACTAGTCTACTACCAATTATCTTCAGACTGGAGTGTAGTTGAACCATAATCAATCTCACACTGATTCAAGGTACAGTTGCGCTCCTTACGTCTCTGATCCCAGCAGGATACTACGCACTTGATTACCTTAGCTGATCCCACCCACAACCAATAGTTGCTACTAACCAAAGTCGAAGACTTGATAAACAAATCTGTCTCACACAGAAAAGTCTATAGGATTGAATAAATCTGTCTCCCACAGAAATACCCAAGAGTTTTTGTTCCGTCTTTTGATAAGTCAAGGTGAACAGGAACCAATTGAGACCGGACTTATATTCTCGAAGAACAGCCTAGTATTATCAATCACCTCACAATAATCTGAATCATATGATGGAGAAACTAGATATTGTGGAATCACAAACAATGAGACGAAAAGATGTTTGTGATTACTTTTCTATCTTGCCTATCGGAGAAATAAATCTCAAGACAATTTTACAATTAATTGTACTCGTACGATAGAAACAGCAAGATCAGATCACACAACTACAAGAGAAGTAGTATCGGTCTGGCTTCACAATCCCAATGAATCCTTCAAGTCGTTAACCTACATGGTCTCGAGAAGAAACCTAAGGTTAAAAGAGAATCGACTCTAGCAATACAACTAGTATCACACAGGAGGTGTGGGGATTAGGTTTATCAGTTGTTAGAGTTCTCCTTTATAAAGTTTTGAAATCAGGGTTTGCTATCCAAGTTACCTTGGTAACAAAACAATCAATATTCACCGTTAGATGAAAAACCTGATTCAACCAAGCTAATATATTTCAACCGTTAGATCGAACTTAGCTTATTACACACAAATGAAATGTACCATCATTTAGGTTTATATAACCGTACCTAAATGTGTACACTCATGTTGGATCAACAATTAGTTAACCATATGTTTACTCTCATATTAACCTTATTCATCTTATCCATAACTAGTTCAAATGACTCAAATGAAACTAGTTAAAGAGTTGTTCAATTGCAAAAACACAATTGAAACCATATTGGTTTGATTCACTCGAATAAATCATGAACATTACAGCCACGGTTTGTAAAGATTTCATTCCTTAAGTTTTAAATGTTTAAGTTCATGAACAGACCGATTTGACAAAATAACCAGCTTAAGTATGCGTACGGGTATGCGTACTTAAGAAACCGGATTTGAGTTTATTAAATTTCCAAACTCAGCAGAAATTCTCGGTTCGAAAACTTCCGCCAGTATGCGTACGGGTACGCATACTTAAGGTGACTAGTTTAGGAGTTTGTAATTCCCAAACTCAATAGATATTTTCGGTTCGAAAACTTCCTCTAGTATGCGTACGGGTACACATACTTAAGGTGACCATTTTAGGAGTTTGTAATTCCTAAATACAACATATATTTTCAGTTTGAAAACTTCTACAAGTATGCGTACGGGTACGCATACTTATGCTGACTCCTTCACCAATTTTGTATACACACATATGCATACACTTGGTTCCCGGTTTATGGATTTATACACTAATATGCGAACACACTCTATATGCTTATATCCAAAGATGGTTATATCATCAAATCTTAATTTCAATCATTGAAACTTTCTTAGAGGACGTTATAAAGCTGTTGTTCACAAACTATTTTTCGTCAAAGCGATTTTCAAGTTATTGGGATTATCATAATGAAACATTACAAGACAACACCAAATGATTGTATCACGCAAACCATGTTAGATGTAACTCGGAAATTTTCATATGATCTTATTCGGACTTTCGTCACGAATGTATGATGAACATGGCTAAAGCGAAAGCTTGCCAACATATATTTCGAGAAATATATAAGAGAGATAAACTCATCCCGAAATCTCAAATGTGTATAATATAAACTATATTGTAACACGACTTATGTCTCAATATAAGAGATAGAGTAGAAATAGACTTTCCAAGTGATAAATGAGTTTAAGTCTCCACATACCTTTTGTTGATGAAGTTCCACAAGCTCCCCTTAGTAGTTCTTCGTATTCAAATGATGAACGCCGAGAGATCTAAGCTCAACTACACTATCTATGTCCTAGTCCGAGACATCTATAAATAGGCTAGAAATCAAGACATATAGTTTTGATCACTAACATTGACAAACATGCTTGAGATAGCAACGCATGCGAGTTCGACCGAGCAATGCTCTAACACTTAGCGAATTATTATTTTAGGACGTTGGTCCCGACTCGGAACCGCTAAATTTTTTTAAATTATCGTGATTATTAATTTATCGCGGATTAAATTATAGAGGTTCTACTGTACGTAGGCAATACAACAGGTTTGAAACAGTTGTTTTTTTGTTTCTTTAAATGCCGGTCATATTTGTCATGGATTTTATATTCACCTTCAAACACAATTCAAATACAGTAGGAAATCGGATTTCGGATAGATCCTAGCCGATCATGGAAAGAGATATTTGAGTTGACACTACGGAAGTAACTGGTATGTATATTGTTCCTAAAACTCGGGATTAATCTTAAAAAAAAATATTAAATCCGTGTGATCATGGATTCCCTGCTAGATTATTTTGAAATGGAAAGAAAAAGTAAAATATTGTTTCTAAATACGGGCGGCGAGTTATAACCCCAAAGACGTCATTATCCATTGACAAAAACTCCAACAAAACAAAATGTTCACAAAAATTCCATTTAACATAAACTATCTATATTACCCTTCTAGTTTAAATCAACCCAACGAAAACAAAAATCAACTCCACTTTTAATTTTTATTATACTATCACCAACAACCCACCACCAGCAACTAGCAACACCACCGACCACCGGTCGCCGCCGACCACCACCATCATCGACCACCAGTCGCCACCCACCATCGCCGCCTCCCACCACCACCGTCATCGTCGCCATCCACCACCACCACCGACGACCACCATTGCGCCACCGCTGCCGACGCCGACCACCGTCATAGACCACCGCTGAAGACCACCACCACCGCCGCCGAGCAACACCACCATTATCGCTGGCCACCACCACCAACAACCAGCCGCCACCTCCACAAAAAATGAATTTTATTGATCAGTATTCAACAAAATGAGAACAAAATGATGAAACCAAACAGAAAAAATGATGAAACCAAATTGGTTTCACCAAAATTAGATGAAACCTAAATTTGGTTTCATCATTTTTCCACATATTTTTATTTCACCAACACAACTTCAATGATGAAACCAAACACGCCGATTTCCAAGTCATACCGAATAAATTCATCATAAAAGAAACGAGAAGGAAGAAAGGAGACACAATAAGATGAAATCTACCACCACCATCAACTTCACCACCCCCCCCATCGCCGCCACAACCACCACTACCATTACGTCCTCAACTAAAATTAGTTTCAACAAAAAACAATCCACCTGTGTCTCACCATCAAAAATTGGTTTCATAGAGATCAATATTCAACAAAATGAAAAAAATACGATGAAATCATTTTTCTAAATATTGTCATATAAGCAACATAACCTCAATGATGAATCCAAACACGCCGACTTCCAAGTCAGGCCGAATAAACTAGGCAATAATCAGGTGAAACCAAAATTTGGTTTCATCACAAACTTAATTTTCATCATTAAAATCTTTGTTTCATGATAAAAAATAGGCAAGTTTATGATGAAACCAAATTTGGTTTCATCATAAATGTATTGCTTTCACCAACAGAAACTGTCAGAGTTTTATGAAACCAATTTGAAGGTATTGGTGATAGTTTTAGATGATAGAAGGAGGAGGCATAAGTAGTGTTGGTGGCGGATCTGACATGTAGTGGTGGGAAAAAACAGAAGTAAGAGGAGGCGGTGTTGTTGATGAAAAATCAGGACGTAGAAATCGAAGAAGGTGATGATGGTGTTAATAGAGGAGACGGAGGTGCTATATATTGGTGGCGGATCTGGACATAGTGGCTGGTTTGGTGGTGGCGGAGCTACTGTTGGTGATAGATATGAACATAAAAGTAGAAGAAAAGAGAAGGAGGTGTTCGTGGAGAAGATGGAGATGTTGTTGGTGACGGATCTGGACATAACGACTGGTTTGGTGGTGGCGGAGCTACTATTGGTGATAGACCTGAACATAAAAGTAGAAGAAAAGATACAGAGGTGTTTATAGAGCAGACGGAGGCGTTCGTGGAGGGGACAGAGGTGTTGCTGCTGCTGGTGATTGAGGTGTTGCTGCTGGTGTTCGTGGAGATATTTGTTGCTACTGGTGGTGGAGAGAAGGAGACGGAAGAAAGAAGAAAAAAAAAGGAAAGAAAAAGAAGAAGAAGAAAAGAAGATAAAAAGGGTAGGTTTGATTTTTTTTAAGTAATAAAAACTAAATTTATTCATTATTATTTTACCTGGAGTTTTTGTGTCACTTTTTAGTCAAATGGTTTTTATTTATTAAAAATAATATGGCTGGATATTTTATACCACTAGTTTGATCACATTGGTATTTTGTGACTAGTTTTGTTCTAAATATGATGCAATTTGACATACCTTTTTCCAGTGTTATTAAAAAATACAAATAACTTCGTCAAAATAACATTTCCAATTTTTTCTGAGTGGTATGCTAATATATTAATTCAATTCAAGTTTTTCCTGCTACCAATGGTGCGCGGAAGTAAATCTAATTGAAGGTCATTGAGAACCATAGCTATTACCATGTTCCTAAAAAAATTAGTTGGAATGTCCATCATAATTAAACACATCAGAATAAGTGATTTCTTGATTGACCAATTCAGCTTCGGCCAACACCACATTCTTATACACTCAAATTTAGTAGAGTAGCAACTATGTTATATTCTAATGACAGCTAACTTCTTTAAAACTAGGTCAATAACCTGCAGTTTTATAAGCAAATATCATAAAAATTAGCATTCGTGTATGCATGAAACATAGTTTTGTTCATGTTTAATTGAAAAGTAAAACTATGGATGAAAAAACATGAGAAACACCCTCCTTGTGATCCTTTACAAAAATTGACGGTAAAGGGATCAAAACAATGTATTCCATATACAACAAAACATTTGGGAAGATGGGCGGGCTACTTCTACGTACATTGGTGGACACTTAAAACATTTGAGCAATGGGTTACAGTACACCTTGCAGTATTTTTGTTTTGAGCTCTACTCGACTAGGTGATGTAGTTTTGAAAGTGGTAGTAAAATTCGTTCGACTCGGATTGTGTAAAGGTTTGATTTAAGAACTAAGAATAAAAATACTAAAAATATATTCACAAGGTTGTCACGAATATCGAGAGGTACTGAGACTTAGGATTTCACCACTAATCACATTCAATTGGTTCATATGATGACTCATAACAATTCTAGCTCTTTTGTTGACTCTTTTCTTTGCCAAAAGTAGATTTTATAAAGCATTAGATGTAAATCACAAGCATGATGCATCAAAAGTTCCTAAAATCCAGCATGCGACATCAAACAAAATCACAACTAATCAAGAAAAATCATAAATCGATTAAAACAAGTGCAAAAGTCATAAAGAATCAATTATAGTTACCAAGTGATTGTGAAATAGGGATTCCTCCATCATCCCAGTGTTGGGGTTTAGCTCCTCATGTCAAAAACACGCTCAAAATATTTAATCATGGCTCAAATAGGTGTTTTTATTGAAGAAGTGAATCTGTAACAGATATAATTGTTACAGAATCCACTGTTACGGAAGCTTCCCTTACAAATAAGTTCTAACAGGAATAGTTGTTCCAAAGATGTTACAAAGGTATTGGATTTGAAAGATTAGGTAACGGTTTCTTGCTAAGTTGCGAAGTGTTCTACGACGTTGTTCTTCAGCAGCAGAAACGTCTTCTCTGCAACTCTTGATTTTCACCTCTGCAGCTTCACCAAGCCCTCAGCTCGGTCCCCCAAAGTCTCGACTCCCTTCTATGAACTCCCAGCAACTTATATATAGCCAACAGAGCGATTTAATCTCCCCAAAACTTCTCGAAATCTCTTCTTTTCTTTTCTTGGCAGTTACGGCAATAATCTCTTCCCAAAATTGTTTCACGTGTTTCTGAGCTTTCCAACTTATCTCAAACTCTTCCTTAGATAGATATGTATCTTTGGGAAGAGTTTCTTGCCTTTAGTCTTCCTAGAATTCCAAAAATAAGTCATACAGAGACCCGTGCAAAACCTGACTTTTTATTTTCCGGCTATTCCATCCAATTTGGGTTCAAACAAAAGACTTCACTAGGCCTGTTTAGGCCTAGGGAGTAAACCCAATCAATTCCAGCCATTGAATCACTTTGGAAATCGATCGAATTCGATCCCCAACTCTGCCAGTTGCATGCATATTTTTCCCTCCAAAAACTATAAAACTTGATTCATCTCCTGCGGATTGTCTAGCCAATTCTGGGCAAAAAGAAGACCATTACCAGCCCTGTTTAGCCAAGAGGAACAAACCCATTTGATTTCAGCCATTGAATCTCCCTAGAACACCTTCAATTCTTCAACCCTAATTTAGTTCTTATTTTCCCTCCAAAATTCAAAATTCAAATGAAGAAGATGACCTCTCCTTATCCAAAGTGAGAGTCCGTATAGTAATTTTCTCAAACGAGCGCAAAAACAAATTTTTTAGCGTATTTCGCCGCAAAAGCTTATTTCTCCAAAAATACCTACAGGAACATAAAAAGCCATAATAAATATAAAATCGAGCACTAATAATATATACAATTGAGATTATATAAGACACAAAAATGTGCCTACCAAATACCCCCAAACTTATTATTTGCTAGTCCTCGAGTAAATAAAATAAAATAAAATCCTAACTCACTGACCCAGGCATCGTCGATTGCATTTAGCGTATGCAATAAGCCTTTAAACCCCTAAGTGCCCCTAGTGGCGGAGTGTTGTCTCCGGAGAGCTTACAAGAGATATACCCACAAAACCTTTACACTCCAGACCCTAGATATCTAGGAAGAACCTTGGAAGGCAATAAAGAATCTCCTTGGTTGGCATACTTATTGACTACAAGAGGAAGTACCCTGATGCGAAATTCCAATTGATGTACTCGATTTTGCACTCAAACATACTAAAATTCATATAAAGTGACAGAGCTCTACTCTGATAGTCGCACTATGGACATCAATATCCGGAGTCGAAACTAATCACATGGATAGATCAAGAAAATGGATATAGAGAAAAACATAGATGGTTTTGATGTTTACTAAGTGAACGGCGTTTCCCATATCTGTCTAAAGGCCTCCGCCAAAATGAACCTATCCTAATGGATTCAGATACTAGTCTGACTAATATCAACACACTGGTATATACAAGGGAACCAGTGATCGATAATCCTAATTCTAGTTCGACACATATGGCATATACAGGGGAACCAGTGGTCGACTTTATTCACTGAATTTTTTTCATCTTTCTTTCTTTCTTTCTTTTTTTCAACTTTTTCATTTTTTTTTTGATCAGTTTGGTCTAATTGGTCTGGTCTCTTTTTTTTTCTTAGTAACTCAATCACTCTAATTCACCCTAGCATTGGTAACAACTTGAATCGTGGGCCACACCTATCACTTAGAGAAACATAGTTTAAAAACAAAATAAAATAAAAATAGAAGTGAAAATGACTCAACGAGATATGGTGAAACTATCATGTTATTTCTAACACCTGAGCTATGTGCTTTTATGAATAGACTCTTCTAGATGTTTCCATCTAATCAGATTGGCTCCTCAACTCCTATGATCAAAATGCTTCCATCCACTTAGATTAGTTAGTGCAATCCTAAATAGGCATAAATTTCTAAGCTCTGGAGTTTATTTATTCATACTGCAACTAAAAAGTTTCTCTCGTACCCCCAAACTTAAATCTAACATTGTCCTCAATGTTCTAAAGATGAAATTAAAAGCATGAACAAGGAGAAACTGTTACCATTTAAAGCAAAAGAGATAAGGAAAGATATTACCATGTCGCATGAATGTTGGGTTACCTCCCAAGAAGTGATAAGTTTAAAGTCTTCAGCCAGACTAAGAAAGGATTAGTCACCTCATAGAATCATAAAATAATAGCCAAAATTTCTGTGGGTCATCAAAACCAAATAGAGCTATCACAAATAAAAGGAATCTGCAACCTGTCAAGAAAATAAACAAATGAAGCACACCCTTGTCTAGTTTCCTGTTTAAGACAACTACATCTAGCTGTGGTTCAGGTTCAGGTTCTATAACTGGGTCCAAATAAAATATTTTCATGGGTTGGAATTCCTCAAAGCTAAGATCTGGTTCAGGTATTAGAGTCTGAAGAAACTCAAGTAAAAATTTAAAAGCACGTAATAATAACCTGAATAATTGAGGATCCTTAAAGTCAATCAGTTTTGACTCACACAATCGACCACGATGAAACTGGTGGTCAATCTTAAGCAAATGTATCGACCCTAATCTCTTAAAGTAATTAGGTTTAGTCTCAAAACTAAATAATTGGCACATCTGAAATTTATACGTTCCCACAATTGGTTGAAAAATATTTGGTGGGAAAACAAAGTCGATCTTGGCATCATAGCCTGGTCTAACCTCATCAACCAGAGGATGGGTTTCTAACAACTGAACTTCCTTATGGACATCACTAGGTTCAGGAAAACGTGTATGAAGATAATCTTGCAAAATGGTTGAGGCACATATGTCAAGTCCGAAGTGAGGGACCTTTATAAGAGTTAAGGCACATGGAGAATGATAATCACCCCCAAACTTAGAGTTTTGGGTATCTCTAGATAGACTAGCTACAATTTCCTTAATTTCTAGATCGTTGGAATCCTGAAAATAGTCAATTGCTTCTTTTAGGTTATACTCAAGTGACGCATCCTCACTCATATTTAATAGATGTACGAGTTCATTTTCTTCGTCTAAGACCATTGTTTCTAAATCGCTAGACTCTAAAACGGTATTCTCAGAATAAACTCGTTCCTCTAAACCATTGTCGAATTCGTAATCAAAAGGAAATACTACATCATCTAAAGAAGTGGTATCTCTAATCAAATCCTCGTCCTTTTGAATAGGTGAATAATCATTAAAATTATCGGGATCTGAACCAGAAATAACACTATCATCATAAAGTTCATTTGGAGTAACAAATTCCCGATCACTATGCCTACATATTTCAAATTCTTCATCAACACTATCTACATCATAATCATCATAATAACATGAAAATGGTTGAACCTCATCTAAACAAGTAGTGTTACCAATTTTATCCTCGTCATCTTGATTATGCAAATAACTATCCTCATTTTCAAGGGTACTATTGGAATCACTGTATTGGAAATTAAGATTATTTCGAGCAATTCTTTCGTTCGTCTCAGCTATCAACTTGAAGGATTACTCTATAGAAAGTTCTCTTTCGTCATAAACTAAGTTATTCATCTCAGCTAACTTACGTGTCGACTCCTCTAATTCCCTGAGGGACTCTTCTAAAGGAGAAATATAAGAATTTTGCTCGTATGACCGGTGCGTGTGTGGATAGTAATTGGGCTCATCAAGGTATGAGCCATAACCTTGAAAAGGTTGATGTTCCCAACCACTATTCACATTATGGTCAAAGTAGTAACGTCCATTTTGAAACTCAGTCGGATACTCGTTGTATTGGCTCTTGTAATACCAGTTCGACATTCTATTGCAGGGGTGTGAGTTGTCACACAAAATAAAACCCATTGACAGGGGATTCGTGGGTGGATAGAGTCTTACCTCCCGTACCAGATGGGCGATGAACCGTTGAAGTCGACTCAGGCCACCGACTCCGATGTCAGTGTACGAACCCGAGGGGCCGAGACAGTATCGTAACCGTCGTCCTTCCCTGCAAACATTTTATATTTAATCTTAACCCTTCCGTAGGGTTTTAAAAAATAATGCCTAGTCCAAAAAGTGTCCAAAAATAAAAAGAAAAATTACAAAAACTAAAACCCTATTTACAGTTTCTAAAAATAAAACAAAATAACTATATACAAAATATTCTTTTTTACTCCTTTCAGATTCCTCTCTTCTTTCCTTCTTTGGCGATGCTTTCCTTTTATTGTACTTTTTTCTTTCCTTGTAGCTTCGCTCCAATCTGAAAAGAATCGAAAAATACCAAAGGCGTAAAAGAAAACAAAAATTCTAAAAGAAATAAAATAAATCTAAAACCTAAAACCTAATAAAAATCCGCGTCGGCGGCGCCAAAAATTGATGTAGTTTTGAAAGTGGTAGTAAAGTTTGTTCAACTCGGATTGTGTAAAGGTTTGATTTAAGAACTAAGAATAAAAATCCTAAAAATATATTCACAAGGTTGTGACGAATATCGAGAGGTACTGAGACTTAGGATTTCACCACTAATCACATTCAATTGGTTCATATGATGACTCATAACAATTCTAGCTCTTTTGTTGACTCTTTTCTTTGCCAAAAGTAGATTTTATAAAGCATTAGATGTAAATCACAAGCATGACGCATCAAAAGTTCCTAAAACCCAGCATGCGACATCAAACAAAATCACAACTAATCAAGAAAAATCATAAATCGATGAAAACAAGTGCAAAAGTCATAAAGAATCAATTATAGTTACCAAGTGATTGTGAAATAGGGCTTCCTCCATCATCCCAGTGTTGGGGTTTAGCTCCTCATGTCAATAACACGCTCAAAATATTTAATCATGGCTCAAATAGGTGTTTTTATTGAAGAAGTGAATCTGTAACAGATATAATTGTTACAGATCCATTATTACGGAAGCTTCCCTTACAAATAAATTCTAACAAGAATAGTTGTTGCAAAGCTGTTACAAAGGTATTGGATTTAAAAGATTAGGTAACGGTTTCTTGCTAAGTTGCGAAGTGTTCAATGACGTTGTTCTTCAGCAGCAGAAACGTCTTCTCTGCAACTCTTGATTTTCACCTCTGCAGCTTCACCAAGCCCTCAGCTCGGTCCCCCAAAGTCTCGACTCCCTTCTATAAACTCCCAGCAACTTATATATAGCCAACAGAGCGATTTAATCTCCCCAAAACTTCTCGAAATCTCTTCTTTTCTTTTCTTTTCTTGGCAGTTACGGCAATAATCTCTTCCCAAAATTGTTTCACGTGTTTCTGAGCTTTCCAACTTATGTCAAACTCTTCCTTAGATAGATATGTATCTTTGGGAAGAGTTTCTTGCCTTTAGTCTTCCTAGAATTCCAAAAATAAGTCATACAGAGACCCGTGCAAAATCTGACTTCTATTTTTTTTTCCGGCTGTTCTAGCCAATTTGGGTTCAAACAAAAGACTTCACCAGGCCTGTTTAGGCCTAGGGAGTAAACCCAATCAATTTCAGCCATTGAATCACTCTGGAAATCGATCGAATTCAATCCCCAACTCTGCCAGTTGCATGCATATTTTTCCCGCCAAAAACTATAAAACTTGATTCATCTCCTGCGGATTGTCTAGCCAATTCTGGGCAAAAATAAGACCATTACCAGTCCTGTTTAGTCAAGAGGAACAAACCCATTTGATTTCATCCATTGAATCTCCTTAGAACACCTTCAATTCTTCAACCCTAATTTTGTTCTTATTTTCCCTCGAAAATTCAAATTTCAAATGAAGAAGATGACTTCCCCTTATCCAAAGTGAGAGTCCGTATAGTAATTTTCTCCAACGAGCGTAAAAACCACTTTTTTAGCCAATTTCGCCGCAAAAGCTTATTTCTCCAAAAATACCTATAAGGACATAAAAAGCCATAATAAATATAAAATCGAGCCCTAATAATATATACAATTGAGATTATATAAGACAAAAAAATGTGCCTATCACTAGGCAAGGCAGTTTGATTTGACCGAGAAAATAAGTTATTTGGTTGTGTAGGACGTATCAAAACTAGCGTTGTGGCTAAAAATCAAAAAAAATGTGGTAGGTTTGAAAAAATAGAAAACCCACAGATTCACCCTTGATCCCCCTCCATCTTCATGTTTTCTTCCCAAACACCAAAAAATCCGTACCGATCGAGATTGGAAGACCTATTTTTACATGGCACGTATCACCTCTATGGCACGGTAATTAGTCGACATATTCGCTCGCAAGGGTATACTGGCAACCTTTTAGATTTTGGATCAGCCGGAATTCACTCAGAACGGGATGCATTCGACCGATGTAGGCTACCTCGATTGTTGCTTGCAAAAACGTGCAAGATTTATTCAGCAACTCAGTTCTCTGAGAAAAACTGGCATCCGAAATCTCATTTCCGTCGTTACCTAATAATAATGGATGGTCTAGAATCTCCCCTTTTGAATTTTTTATCCCAATCTCATTATTTTTCCCACAGCTAAATATCCCCTGGCAATTCAGAGCTCATGTGCCAGTAACAGGGAATTGGGATATATTTCTGCATTAATACGGTTTGGACCACTTCCTCTGAAGGAAATTTCATAGAGCTTTCTTGCAATGTACAAAGAGCAGTGCAGGCAGGGTATGTACAACATACATCCGCATGGATCCACATTCTAACCCTACCAAAAAAAAACTTATCCTAAAGACAGTCTATTTCACTGCACTGCCCTTTCCGCTCTGCAACCTTCTTTAAAGCAAATGAACTATTATCACTGTGTAATTAATCCTGTGAGCCCAACTTAAACTACTGTGACCATCATAAATGATGCAATACAGTGTTATCCTCAGTATTGTGGAACCCACAATCTGTTCAAAAATGGGGGTGGTAATAGTATGAGGGGCGTTTTTAGGTGCCACCCGAAAGGATTTAGGGGCCATCAATTTATACCCAGCCAAAGACTCTAGTTAAGGGGTACCATATATGATATTGAAGTTACATAAATGCCCTTCTGATAAAACTGTATAAAAACCAAATCAAAAAAAATTCTACTCATTTCAACTCTTCTTCTACCAGCTTCACATTATCTTCCGATTGTGGAAGAAAAAAAACTTTCCCTCGTTCAACCGAAACATCGCCGCGAATCGTAAAATCAAAACATCGTCGATTCGTTTATAAAACAATGGATAAGGGAAATGAAACCCACAGACCTAGAACCAAAAACGTTGCTCGGGGTATCGATCCAAAGATTGGGATTTTAGCAAGAAATAAAGAAATTGTTGCTGCAAATGAAGAAGAACGCGAAGAACTGGTACCCGTCGATGTAGTCGGTGGTGGCGATTCCGATAGTCCAACACTTCGTCAACTTCAAATGGCCCCAATTAGGTAAGAATCTATCACTTTTGGGATTTATTTCGCTTTAATTCGACGAATTGAGAAAAAGAATTTCGAGGGTTTTCGGTTACTTATCCAGATTCGGGCGATATTCATGCTCATTTACTTCCGAATGTAGTCGTGTTCTTCATTTCTCAAGGACATCGACAGTATTCGGGAGAAATATTTGATGGTTATCGGCCGAATGTTATTGGCCATATCTTCCTGGATACAAACTGGTAATAATCGGTAGTTTAATGAATTTGTTGGCTTCCAAATATATTTAAGTAGACACATAGTATTCGGAAGTACAGTCACTACCGAATATATATATTGAAAAAAATCTCAAAATTTCTGATATAGGAAAAATTCCATTTTGGGCCAGTATTTATTCGGAAGACAATATAATGTTTTATACCTCCGATTATGTAGGATAAAATTTTAGATTTTCTAAACTCCAGTTGATGAATATTCGTTTGTAAACATGTTTAGTTATATTCCGATTGTTTTTCATTCGGGAAAAATATGTGTCTTCTTACTTCCGAATTTGTTCATTCGGGTTATAGTTGTGTACTTTGTCTTCCGATTGTGTAGGATGAAAAATTTAGAGTTTTTGAACTCCAATTGATGCATATTCAGTTGTAAATATGTTTAGTTAGCTTTGGATTGTTATGTATTCGGGAACAATATGTGTCTTCTTACGTCCGAATGTGTACATTCGGGTTATATTTCCATACTTTGTCTTCCGATTGTATAGTTTGTAAATATTGTTCCTTTCTTTGTTGTTTAGACAAAGTCGAGAAAGGAGGAAGAAAGTGACAGCTAGTGCTAGGAGGGAAAGGAGTGCCAAAGATAATTCAAGTGCTCAACAAATCTTACAAGAACAAAGCAGTCAACAAGGAGTGCAACCAAGTGTTGAACAAAGTGTAGAACAACAAGGAAGTGAACAAGGGGTGCGACCAAGTGTTGAACAAGCCGCTCAACAAAGTGCAGAACCAAGTGTTGAACCAGTTGATCCAGTACCAAGAGTATAAGAAGAAGGACAACCAAGTGATACCCAAAAAGCCAAAAAAGGAAAAGATGGTGTAAAGAAGGATATTGCTAAGAAAGCATCACATCTTGTCCCTCAGCACTTGAAGAAGAAGGGTATTCCAGCAGGCACAATCCTTGGGCTACCAGCGGATGGAGGAAAATTGCTATTTGGATACAAAGACTCATGGGCCAGAGAAATATACGAAACCGAGGTAATAAAATTATTATTTTTTATTAATGTATTGTCTATCTGTTATATCGTAATATTTGTATTAAGGATTTTTTTTATGTACTTTAATAGGATCATCAATATGCGGTCCGTCTACTCCAACCTACCGCCGCACCAACAAAAATGCTTGCGTGGCCATTATCCGGTGAATGTGAAAGGTTCAAGTCAATTGTTGCCAACTCGGGGTTAGCTAATGCCGCCGAGAATTCATTGTTGGAACATGATCGTGTGGCCATATCGGCGTTCGTGGAGAGAATGTATCCTGAGACCGATACTTTCCATATGCCGTTTGGGGAGATGACGATTACCCCGGATGATGTTGTGCAGATTCTTAACCTTCCCGACCAAGGCACAGCTGTGAAGTTTAACTACACAAAGCAGTTAAGTTGGGCACAACTTTATGCTCTAACTAAAAAGTGCTTAGGTTGGGATGAAGAGACAACAACAACAGAGTTTAGGAGGCATGCAAGTTACAGAACAAGACATATCAACATTACAGCTTTGATGAATATGTTCCGAGGCACCTTGGAGAAGGAAAAGAATGGAACGTTAACTGATGAGCAAGTGAACCAAAGGACAATACATATGATGCATATTCATAACTCCAAAGGACGCATATTCGGTAGGAATTGATCCATCTCTTTCTCCGAATGTTGGTTATTCGGTGGCTAGGTACTTATTTTTTTCCCGATTATATATAACCGGAAATATCCTTTTGATATTAGAAACGAATATACAGGCCAGAAAAACTATAGGTTACTGAACTCCAAATGACGCATATTCGGTAGGAAATGATCCATCTCTGTTTCCGAATGTTGGTTATTCGGTGGCTAGGTTAGACAAGCCATATTAGGAAGTTTTGGTAACTAAGTTAACTTCCGATTATTTCAATTTCAAAATTTGAAAAGTATCAGTTTTTCCCAAATTCTGATTTTTGGGCCATCGTACATTCGGGACTTTACAAAAAACATTATCCTCCGAATATTACAAGTTCAAAACAAACCATGCCATGGCTCTAGGTGGTTCCAAGGGCCAATCTAGAAGGTTATACAGCCCATATTCGGAAGTTTTGGTAACTAAGTTAACTTCCGATTATTTCAAGTTCAAAATTTGAAAAGTATCAGTTTTTCCCAAATTCTGATTTTTGGGCCATCGTACATTCGGGGCAACCATTACATGTCCAATTAAATCCAACGGATCATCATGGTTGTGACAACCGTTATCAATTTTATACATTTTATACTCTTCACCTTTAATACCATCGGGCTTATAGAAGAAAATCTTAAATGGGCATCCTATCTTCTTGGTATTGCTTCGGTATTTCCTATTCGTCTTCCGTACGTACTTACTATTCTTTCCCTCGTGACTCTTTCGCGTCCCACCTCGCTCACAAATCATTTCAAATCGAGTGTCACTAACATGATTATTTTGAACTACCACGCACATGTTATCTTTTGCCTTGTTCATAAGCCATTCCTTTGCCTCCTTCTTACTTCCAAATGTCTAAACGTGCATAAAACAAAACAAATCTAATAAGCATAACCATTTAACATATAAATTTTGAAGAAAAAAAAAGTAGTAATGAGTATACCAAATCGTTTGCATAGTATAGGGAAGTGTCGGGCCTCAAATAGAAATCATCAACAAACTCTTCAACAGCCTGCATATGAAAGCAACAAATTATTGTACAATAATCGGAGGTTATTAAATAAGTCAAACTGCCGAATATACTATATTCGGAATCCTATCGGTTATCCAAAACACCCGATTTATGCAAATGAATGTACACAGTTTACTGAGTGCAAAAAATGATATAATCGGAAGCTAAAATATATAGTAAAACAGCCGAATATAAATAACCGGGAGATAACTTTAATCGATAAACATCCGATTTTCAAGTTTTCGGAAATTTATTTTGAGGCCACTGTTATATTCGGCAGTCAAATAATGTTAAACTATTACCGATTGTAAAGGATAAAAATACAGAGTTTTGAAACTTTTTGAGGAATTCGTTTTTGGGGCCATTCGGGGGTAAATAACTCTACATAACTACCGAATGTAGATTTTTTTGGAAAACCAGTTTGGGGTTTTTTCTCATATTCGGCAGTAAACTACTACCTTGGAACTACCGAATATACATATTTGGTACTCAGTGTGTTATATACGTAAGTTTATTCGAGAAATTATCTACCGAATCTGGGTAGTTCATGGCATTCAATGCATGCAATAATCGGTTTTTCTTGTTTACAAAAGCACACAAACGCATGCAAATCGAGTATTTGAGATTCTTAACACAATACCTGTGTTTTACATGCATCGTTAGCTTCAATATCAGGCGATTCTCCATTTTCTTCCATGAAAGGGTCGTATAGGTTTTCCTCTCCACAAAAGTTTGGATCATTCAACATATACCCCAAATCGTCTTCTCTAAGCGGTCGTGAACCCTCAACATTTTGTTCTTCGCCATGATTCTCACCTTCTTCTTCATATCCATCCATTTTTGTAGTGATAAAATGGGTTTTCCCTTTTTTCCTTCACCTTCTTCTCTATAACTCTAACAACTCAAAAATGAAAAAAAATGGAAAAAATGAAACAGAAATCATTCTAATACTGCACCAACTACAATCGGAAGTCTGGGTAATATTTTGGCTTCCGATTGCAATCGGAGGATAACAATGTCCTCCGAATATATAAGGGTAATTTCGCCATTACGAATCACGCGAGATAAGGGCTGGCTACATTTTCCCTTTGGGTGACCTTTTTTGTTTTATTGTTGGCCCCTAAATCCTTTTGAGTGGCCCCTAAAAACACCAGGTTAATTACAGCCATTCAGATTTAAAGGCACTTAATGGATTGTCATATCAATGTAAATAAACAACTCTGCAAAGGTGAAGATTCTCATACAGTTGATATAAAAGACAGTAATTACTTTCAAAAAGAATCAACAAAAAAGAAGCAACAAATTCTTTGTAAATAAACAACTCTGCAAAAGAATGGACTGGGAGAGAGAGGTGGAAAGAAATCGCTTTAAAATATCTCAAGTCCAATAAAGAACAATGTTTCAAAAGGCATACAAAGAGGAATCTTTGACGATCACAGATCTTATATGTTTCAAATTTTATCCATCCATGTATGCCTAATTAAACTTCTTTTACTGAATAGAAGAGATAATGAATAAGATCAGCAAATGGGTTATAGAGATTTGGCCCCCGGAGCTTTGATTATAAGATTACAACATTTTCATTAGCGGAACAGCATCCCTGAATTGGGCAATCCAAAAAAAGCTAGTCATAAAATGAAGAAAAAAATAAAAAAAACCTCAAGTTTGTGTTGGCCATTCCTTCCGGATTTCAAAAGAGTAACTGATGTCCAAATAGCATTTCCCATCGTCATCCACAAACTAAAATCAGATCAGACCAAAAAAAAAAGATATTTAGTTTCACTAAACAATTTCTCGATAAATTGAGATCTTTGTTTATTCTTGTAACGCTCTATCTAGAACATGTTAGGAGTGAGACATAATTTATCCATACACGTGCAGTATGAAGAAATTGGATTAGATAGGGGAAAATGTTGAAAAGGTAAAGTTAATTCAATCATACTATTATTTCACCTTTATGGGTAAAGTTTGAAGTTTGAATGAGCTTAACTAT
This sequence comes from Papaver somniferum, assembly GCF_003573695.1. Lineage (NCBI taxonomy): Eukaryota > Viridiplantae > Streptophyta > Magnoliopsida > Ranunculales > Papaveraceae > Papaver > Papaver somniferum. The sequence goes on along the minus strand of NC_039362.1, from coordinate 183,576,966 downwards.
TGCAAGTAGCTAAAGCGTTAAATCTAAGTTCAATCAATGTATGTGTTTCTAGTAAGATTTCAAACATTTCAGCTAGCAGACTCTTTAATTTTACGCTTCATAAATCGTCAAGTTGAGATATTTTATATCGACAAGGTACAGTATGTACCTAGGGAACATTCGATGCAATAATATACTGTAAGGAGATGCACAAATAAAGCTATAGTTTCAATCAATAGGAGGTGCAGTGCTGATTCTCAGTGTAATTCATTATGTAGTCCTTGGAAGAAATCAATTCCAAAATGCATCTAATCATGCCAGAAACTAATGGAACTAATAAATGACTAAGCATAATCTAATTACATAGCAAACATTTCTTTTAATCTAACTAAGCATTCAATATTAGATTGATTGCTTAAACTCAAACATCCCACTACCAAATTCTTGAATACACAAGTGCATTGAAGACATGAATAAAAAGACAGTAATTTTGTGTACCTTGGTTTTTGCGGAATAAGAACCCCTTGCAAACATGCCAGAAGGAGTTCTCTCCTCTGCTAATTCATATGTGTAAGGTTCTTGCTGAGGACTAAAAGTTCCAAGCATCACTTTTGTATTTTCAACTGCAACGAATCAATCATATAACAACACCTTAATCAATCATCGCAACATGAAACGAATGACCTCCAAAACAAAATTACAAACAAGAAAAATCAAGGCAACAAATTAAGTATGAAACAATTAGCGATTCTCATTGCAGTTTGTTTACCTCTCACACCAGTTTTCCAGACGGTGTTGGTATATTTAAGTCCAGAAACAATGTTGTTTGAGACTTTGAATGAGAATTTGAGATGGTAAAGACTTCCATCTTTTAGACAAAATGCATACCCCTTTGCATTCGGTTCAAATGGGATCGGCAAGACGAGTTCAGGTCGGCCAGGTGACAAAATTGTGAGACTCAAAATCTCTACCTGAGGTTCCAAAGTTTCTGCAAAACAAAATCATGCAATAAATCAAAATTCAATGATTAATTAATTTCTAGCCAAAGAAAAATTCAAACAAAATGATGAAATTAGGGTTCTTAAAATTCAAAATGAACCAAGATTTTTATGTACCTCCAACAGCAGCATAATCAACAGATCCAAGAAGTTGTTCCTTCCATCTCCTCAAACTCTCATCATCCTGTAGTAATTTCAAACTTTTAAACATTAAAGCAAATTACAATGAGAACAAACCAAAAATAAAATGAAAAGAAGCTAATAATTACCTTATCTTTTTCAAGCTGCTCTTTGAGAGAAAACTGGGGACCAACTTCTAATTCTCGATCAGTCTCAACATCAGTTTCATCCTCATCACAATTATCTTCGTGTTCAGTGGAACAAACAGAATGGGAACTGAATTCTCTAGATAATTTCTCATCTTCATGACCATCATGATCATCATCATCAACATCATGTTTACTAGTTTCACCAACAGCAGCAGCGGCACCATTCTTGATTTCTTCTTCATTTTTTTCTGGTTCTTCTGTGTTGTTGGCCATGTCGTGAGGAGGATGATTGAATGAAGAAGGAATGCATTGGGTGGAAGGAGAGAAAGTTCTTCCTAGAATCGCCGACATTTTCTGTTGAAATTCCCAATAAACAAGGAGAGAACTAGTCTTGTGGTCGGTCAACGAGGCTTGTTCCACGTTCGGACCTCAACTTTCGCCAACAAACCTTCAAACTCGAACCCCGAACTCTTCTCTTCTCTTCTCTTCTCTTCTCTCTAAATTTGGCTTTCTTTCTGAAACTCAACAGCTTATCTATTTTTGTCTGAGTTTTGGAGTGGAAGTGGGGGACTGTGGAGGAGAGTGAGGGTTTCGAGGGAGGAAAGAGACAGAGAGACTTTATCTAGTTCTGTCTACAGGGAAAAGGGGAGGACCGTTGACGAATGCTAACGTTACGGGCAAAGGAATGGGAGGGCATATGATAATTTAACCATACCTTTTGCCTAGTTTACTCTTGCCTATTTTTTTATTTTTAATTTTTTTTTTGATACGTCACGGTTAATCCCACCTCTCTTTGAAAACCTAACAAGTTAGATTGGCCTAACTGCTAATACAACCGCTATCACATTAATGAGATTCGATCTCAGCTCTGTTCATAGAGAAAATTGGTGAAAATGTGGAATCGACCACCCTGCCCCTAAAGAGGTGCCTTCGCCACTGTACTAGATAATTGTTCGGCGGTGTGAGTTATAAAAAGATCAGTTTATTTTTTGAGTATGTTACAATTTTACGAAAGAATGAGATGATGGAGAACCAGGATTTAAAGTCAGAGGTGTAAAAAATAATACTTATATTATATTAAGTAAGGTCAACAACAATGTGAGGAATATTGAAGATAATATGCCAAATAACACGACTCCAATATAACTATTTTTACGTGTCCATGTGAGAGAGCGAAGAATACTATTTAGCTTATTTAGTGGAATGAAATTAAAGTGATTTTCCAAACTTATGATCTCATTTAATTCATCTATACATACCTATAGTGATTTTACCTGACTAAGAATTATATTTAGCTTTCTCCAACATCTTATAACTCTCTTTAATTTATGTTTTTGGTCGACTCAATTTTAATAATATTTAATAATTTATAATCACTTCTAAGTTTGGGAATCGCCAAAAATGAAAAACTACTAGAATATTTAATAATTTATAATCACTTCTAAGTTTGGGAATCGCCAAAAATGAAAAACTACTAGAATATGAACTGAGCAGCTTTTACAACCGGATTTAATGAAACTAGATTTATATCAACATTTAAATAACTTGTGTATCAATATGTGACGCGTGAAATCTCTATAAAATTATTTATATTTGTGTTGCATAAGTTTTTTATGAATAGTCTTGAAGTTTAATTTTGATGACCAAGGAACACTTACAAGTATCTTCGAAAATGGTTGGTGGATACAAGAATTGAGGCACTGCAATACCACGTGAAATTATAAAAGAAACGTGTTTTGGCACTGGATAAAAGGAATGTTTTGGCAGCTGCTGGCAGAGTAAGACCTCAATCGATTACAATTAGCTTCAAGAACCGATGTCTAACGGCTTGTGAATAATCAATCTACTAGGTAACTTGTGATGACTCCATTAATGATGCATCATTCCTTTCAGAGGACTGATTATATGGCTAAAACCAAGCATGGATAATGTAGATAAGTTTTTGCCCGACCGGTTCTCCAAGGTTATATATGCTTATATTCATAAAATTTATCCTAAAAAGTTTTAAACTTTATCTTTCAAGGGATAATGTTTTTCTTGCCCCGCCCTATGATTCCGCCACTACCTGACTATAAAGCATCACAATGAGGTTACCCTCAACTCAAAGTGATAGTTAATGTAGAAAAATAATGGACAATAAGCAAATCCCAGCTATTGCATTTCATTAAGGTGTGCGGCGGCACCAACCATTAAAATATTAAATGTGGAAAGACAAGGGACTGTTAACGTTGCTGGTATAGTAATGAGCATATGACATTTGACCCACACCTTTTGACCGATCTGATTTACCTAGTTCAAAGTCGATCTAAAACTTCACCTCATGATTTGCAGATACTGTGGAATCCCAGGCATCGAATATATCATATTGTACAAGTACCTATTAATGTCAGAAAATGTTTTTAGATTACAGACTGATCCAACATTACAAACACATTTGTTCAGTTTTTTAGCTTTTTGTAATACATCATTCGTAAAGTGATTATAATATCAAGGGGTATTTATAATGCACCCCAAGTTTATACGAAGGTTCTGTGTGTTTGATCGTACCATAAGACATCACCAAGTTGAAGCTCAGTCAAAATTGTTTCCGAAGATCCCTGCCATACACAAATCGTGGTAAAAAGATGGGAAAAATATCATTTGGTTTTTTTTTAGGTGGGTCCATGTCTGTTTGGTCCTTTGGGAAAATGTCTTTACTGTTTGGTCCATAATTATTTAAAAATATTAAACTGAGAAAAGTACCTTTCCGTGTTAATTTTTACTTATTTTCTTGTAGCAGTTCATTCCAGAAACGAAGTCCATATAAAAACCTAAAAAAACAGACTTCATTCCAGAAATGAAGTCCATATAAAAACCTAAAAAAACAGACTTCATTCCAGAAATGAAGTTCATATAAAAACCTAAAAAAACAGACTTCATTGCTGGAATGAAGTCCATATAAAAACCTAAAAAAACAGACTTCATTCCAGAAATGAAATCCATATAAAAACCTAAAAAAACAGACTTCGTTGCTGGAAAGAAGTCCATATAAAAACCTAAAAAAACAGACTTCATTTCTGGAATAAACTCCATATAAAAACATCAGCAGCATTATCTTCATCTTCTTCGACGTCTTCAAGAGCAGCAGCAACATCGTCGTCTTCAAAAACACCAGCAACAACATCATCTTCCATCATCTTCATCAAAACAGATCGGGTTCATCTTCATTTGTCGTCGTCGTCTTCATCAAAACAGATCGTCGTGGTCTTCATCAAATAGATCAGGTTCATCGTCGTCTTCAACATCTTTAGCTGATCAAAAATCTTCAAGAAAAAGCTCGTTCACATCTTCAGCAGCAGCAGCGACGAGAGATGAGCTTCAACAGTAGCAGCAGATTAAAAACCTAGAAATCTTCAAGAAAAACTCTTTTACATCGTTTGTTGTTTCTTGTTTCATCTGTGCAAATTAAAAACCTAGAAAATCTTCATCTTCAAACACTAGTAGGAAGAAAATAAAAAGAAAAAAAGAGAGAGAAATTCTAGATCTGAAAATATAAGAGAGAGAAAGTAAATCTGAGAATGATTCCTTCTCTTTTACTTTTTGACTATATATATGGTCCTAATCTAAAAGGGTACTTCTGCCACTACAAGATGACATTTACATCATCCATGACATCATCGTAGGACCAAACTATAATTTTTAGGACCAAACTATAATTTATATTACCAAATAGGACCAAACAGACAATTGACTAGGTCAATTGGACTAGACTCTCTCTAATATATTATTTGTAGGACCAATTGGTATTTCCTATTAAAAAGATTCGGTATCCAAACCATGCACACAAGTGTGAGAATGTGGGATATATTAAAGTTACTTTGGTCATATTTTAATATACTTATTTTAAATTTAATGATCCATACGTACAAATGATTACCCAAATAAGGTTTAAAAGTATGATTCGATTGTCTTACGTTAATAGAAAATAAGAAATTGGGAAAAAAAGAAAAATAAATAATACGATGCATCTAAACCTAGTCAGATATCAGAATTATGTCTTTTAATAGTTGTTTCTTTTTGTTGTAATTTCTCCTTTCCATTTCTGGTAGATCTTGCACCTTTTACTTTGTACGTTTTTTCTTAATTGTGATTTATTTTCACTTTCAATCAAAAAATTAAAATAAATATTTTTTGCATCATGTATAAAGCTGGGAAGTTAACTCTCATTAAATACTCTTTAAAGTCACAGAGTTTTAACGCATTCAATTTTCTCTGGTATTTTGGAAATCAATTTTCTTCAATACCGACTATCCAGTAATTTGTAAAAGTATAAGAAAAGCAAGAAATGAACAGTACTCTAATAGAAATCAACAGCTTCTATAAGTGTAAATTCTTTAAATTATACCCGTTTGTAAATATCCAAAAGTATATATGTGATGCACAAATTTGGCATAATTAATTAATTTTTATGTTTGCTTTGTATATTATGTTTGTAAATAGTTTTGAAGTTATATTTTTGATGACCAATGACACTTTAATATTTGAGAAAGTGGTTGGTGGAGAGTATTACCACTCCAAGGGTTGGAGTTGGCCTCGAAAGAAACTTGAACCTGACAAAGTTAGTCATGACACCGATATTCTGGAATGGTTTTCTGTATATTCAACCATAGATTACAACAGGTTCTTATACATAGCTAGAGCGTAACAGAAAAGGAAACATGATAAGGGAAAATACAAACTAATGAATACAGAATATACACGAGAATAATATCAAAGATACGGTATATATGTCAACACCCTCCCTCAACCTCAAGATGTTGCAGAACATGTCTTTAGGTTGCTTATCATAAAATGAAGTCTAGGAGAAGGTAGAGACTTGGTGAAGAGATCTGCCAGTTGAAACTCTGATCGAACATAAGGCAGTGTAATTGCCTTTTCCCTGAAGTGATGGCGCACAAAATGATAGTCTATTTCTATATGTTTTGTACGTTCATGGAAGACATCATTATGAGCAATGTGAATAGCAGCTTTGTTATCACGATATAAAGGAGTTGATTCTGTCATATGAATTCCCATGTCACCAAGAAGCCATCATAACCAAACTATCTCAGAAATAGTATGTGTCATATCCCTATACTCAGCCTCAGCACTAGAGCAAGAAAATACTGATTCTTTCTTACTTCTCCATGAGATTAGAGAATTTCCTAGAAACACACAATATCCAGTGGTAGAACGTCTATCTGTAACATCTCCTGCCCAATCTGAGCCTGTGTATGCACGAAAACGAAGATCTTATGTAGAAGAAAAGTGTAATCCCTGATATAAAGTGCCCTTGACATACCGTAAAATTCGAAGAACTGCAGCAAAATGAGAAGTACGAGGAACATACATGAATTGACTCACAACATGGACTGCATAACTAATATCTGGTCTTGTAATGGTTAGATAGTTGAGACTACTAACAAGCTGACGATATAGAGTTGGGTTGGATAGAACTTTTCCATCAGTAGGATTGAGTTTTACATTCAGTTCAGGGGGCATTTCTGAACCGTTGCTATCAGTTAATCCATCACGAAGAATAATTTCAGATACATACTTAACTTGCGAGATGAAGTAACCATCAGAAGATCTATCAACTTCTATACCAAGAAAGTATCTTAAATGACCAAGATCTTTCATCTCAAAGCATGAATTTAGGTGGGATTTCAGAGAAATAATACATTCTGTGTCATCACTCGTGATTAACATATCATCAACATATAAAAGAAGAAGCATCATTCCCTTCTGTGTTTTCCTGATAAACATTGTTGAGTCATATGGACTTTGAGTGAACCCATACTGAAAAATAGTAGTGGAGAACTTTTCAAACCAAGCACGCGGTGCTTGTTTAAGACCATATAGAGCTTTACGAAGCTTACAAACTTGATTAGGCAAGTGATTCAAACCTGGAGGTGGTCGTATATAGACTTTTTCTTGAAGTTATCCGTGGAGAAATGCATTCTTAACATCCATACCACTTGTGGGCTGAGGAAACAACTATAAGAGTGCGTATTGTAGTCATACGAGCAACATGAGCAAAGGTTTCTTCATAATCTATTCCATACTCTTGAATGTAACCTTGAGCAACAACACGAGGCTTACGTCTGTCTAAAGTACCATCTGACTTTGTCTTGACCTTGAAAACCCATTTACTTCTCACAAAAGGTTTTCCTAGGGGTAAATCAACCATATCTCACGTTCCTGCCTCTTTATGTGCAGTTAACTCATCTCCCATTGAGTCTTGACATTCTGGAATTACTGATGCTTCCCTGTAATTATTTGGTTCATGAATAGACAAAATAGTTGTTAGGGAACAATGATAATCAGACAACTTAGCTGGTGGTCGTCGATCGCGAGGAGGCAATGCTCTAACTTCTGTTTCAGTAATCCCACTTGGAGTTTCATTGTCATAGTGGACCATAGAGTGATCTGTATCAACTTCAACAGCTTCAGCAGGAGTGATGAGAGGAGTAGGCTCAACTGAGGATGAGAAATTTGATGTGGAATTATCATCAAAGGGATCAAGGTATGTGAAGCTTTCTGAAGAGGATGATTTAGCACTAGGAAGAGACCAGAATGGTATTTTATCCCAGAATGTAACATGAAGAGAGATACGTAATCTGCGACTTTCAGGATCATAGCATCTATATCCTTTTTGTTCTATGCCATAACCTATGAACACATACATGGAATTCTTTTTGCTGAGTTTACTACGTTATCTTTCTGAAAGAAGAACAAAACATGTTGACCCAAAGACATGTAATTCAGTGTAGTTTGGTTTCTTACCATACAACTTTTCATATGGTGATATACCTCCTATAACAATGGTTGGAACACGATTGATTGTATAGACAGCAGTGAGAACAGATTCACCCCAGAAATTAGAGGGAACAGAGTAAGAAAGGAGTTGAGTTCTAGCAGTCTCAATAAGATGAAGGTGTTTTCGTTCTGCAACACCATTTTGATCTGGTGTTTCTGTGCATGATAGCTGAAGAATAGTACCTTCAAATTTGAGAAATTCTTTGAAAGGGTTGGATATATATTTACCACCTTGATCTTCTCTAAAGACTCTAACGGATTTTCCGAACTGAGTTTTGATCATTATAGAGAATTCAATATATTCTAAGAAAGTCTGACCTAGAGCTGAATAGATAAATCCATGTATAAAGAGTATAATCATCAATAAATATAACATAATATAATGACCCTCCCTTAGTAGTAATAAGATATTTTCCCCAAACATCAGAATGAATAAGATCAAAAGGTGCGGTAGAAAGAGTAGTACTTCTATTAAAAAGAAGAGCAGGTTGTTTACCAATATTACAAGCAATGCAATGTGGCTCTTTGTCTATAGGAACATTACCTAAGATACCTTTATTAACTATGTAAGTAAGACGGAAAAAGGAGACGTGACCTAACTTGGAATGCCAGGAGATAAATGGGGAAATTGTGGATGGTAAATTGGATGCAGCAACAACAGTTTGATTCTTGGATGTTCTAGGGATAATAAGGAACTCGAAAGATACAAACGACCAACTCTACGGACTATACCAACAAGCTTCTCTGTCTTGGGATCCTGTATAACACAACCAAATGAAAAGAAATATATGTTAAGTCCTTAATTGCATAACTGACCAACGGAAATAAGGTTTATTCTGATTTGAGGAATTAAAAGCACATCTGGTATATGTATTTTATCAGATACTCTTATCTGACCAATATGACTAGCACTTATTTCTGATCCATCTGCAGTATGGATCTTTGGTGTCACGATGGGTCTCATATACTCAAAGAAAGTCGAATTCAAAGTCATATGATTGGAGGCTCCTGAGTCAAGATACAATTCTGTTGTGAATGTACCTGTAGGTGCTGAAAGTACAGTAGAAATTGTGCGATTATTACCAGTTGAGAGAGATTGTTTAAGCTTCTCTTGTATGTCTGCAAGATTATTTAGTGTATGTGTTGATAGCTCTCTTGCTTGTTCCTGAATAGGCGCTAATGTGACTGGAGCTGCAGAGAAATAGGATGGTGCAGTAACATTGAATCTCCTTATTTTTCTCATGTTTCTAGAAGATGGTGAGGTACAATTGCCAACAACATGTCCATAGGTTTGTCGAGTTTTGAGAGATGCTTTGAGAGGTGGCATGAGAGTAGGTGTTTGTTGCTGATATACTTGGCGGAAAAGTGCAGTTTTTAGCAAAGTGACCAAACTTCATACAATTGTGACACTGAACTTGGGACAAGTCACGATAAGTTTGATTTTTGGAACTTCTCTGAGATTTGAAGCTTGAATGTGAAGCTGTTGCAAGACATATTAACGATGAACTCCTCCAGTGATTGTAGTTTGTGCTATCAAACTTAACGGTGATAGGTTGTGAATCTTCATGAGACTCATTTGAAATAGATCTTAAAAAAGAAAAACAGAAGAAGGTTGATTTGTTCTTATGATGCAACGGAAGATGGTTTACTGGATCTTGGATGGATCTGATACCATGACAAAGTTAGTCATGACACCGATATTCTGGAATGGTTTTATGTATATTCAATTGTATATTCAACCATGGAGTACAACATGCACTAGTTCAGAAGGGGCCATAAATGACGTTTTTAAATGACAGATTAATTGCATGATTGGGATATCACAAACAAATAATGTCATATGATATGAAAATAGTGGGACCCATCATTCAACACAAAAAAATTTTTATTTTAAAATGTGATTAATTTGTAGGTCCGTGATTTTTACGGGCCATTATATCACATAGTAAATCTGTCAATTATCAAAGTTTAAATACGCCCCCTAGTAATATTCCGTTACGCACCACAAAAATAGCTAACCAATGGATTAGCATAGACACCGGCTTACTTGCCATAAGTCTATGGAGCCGTATCAGTTCCTTACTAGCAAAAGAGTTAACACCGTTCTTATTAGGGGAAAAAAAAGAAAAAAAAAAAAAGGTAAGTTCTGAGTTATCTCTTCACCGCCGTCTGTTTTTTCCCTCCGAATACCTAACTACCGAAGCTCTAACTTAGAAGAAGAAGAAGAATAAGAAGAAGAAGAAGAAGAAGAAGGTATCGAGTAAGTTTCAAATCCTTGTCATTTTTGTATCTGGGTTTTGCTTTGGTCCCTAAAAAGTTGATTTTGGTGACTCAATTTACACATCCAAAGATTTTGATTTGATAAATTGGTTAAGGTAGAAATTGGGAAGGAATGATTTTGATTAGTTTGATTGAATGAAATTGGTTTCTGAATTCACTTCTTCAAACCCTTCTCTCTGTTATTTTGCTAGACAAACTTAAGAGGAGATCGGAGAAGAAGAAGATATCAAATTAAAGTAAGTTTCAAATCCCTTTTCATCTTTGATTCTGTTTTTTTTTTGTTTTTTTTTCTTAACTTCTGTCTGGTTAATCAGAAAATTGGGTTTTCAAATCTATCCTAAGAATCCTACTAATTTACTTTTTAGCTTTACGAGTTATTAACATCCTACAACTGGAAGTTTGTTGGGATTGGTAGATCTGTGACAAAAACAAATTATGATTTTTCAATTGTAAGATGTAATCATGTACTTGGAGTTTATGAACTTGATAATCTCTTACAAATAATTACTTTGGTGCATGATAGAAACTCCAATTAAAACAAGCCATCAGGTGATCATAATGCCCCTCACTCGTGTTCTAACTCCCTGGTCACTCAAATTAGCTTTAGAATGGAAACATCACTTTTTTTTCAACTATCCCATCAGTCATCAAAGCCATTTTTTCCATTTTTTAGAATTTTACAGATTGGGACTCAGTTCTGGATAGCTTAGTGTTTGCTAGTGGTTGGCATTAGATGGAGACTTGGATACAATTTTGGGTAAACTATTGTGAAACATCATACAACTCCATAAATTGGTTAAGGTAGAAATTGGGAAGGAATGATTTTGATTAGTTTTATTGCTTGAAAGTGGTTTTCAAATCTATATTATGAACACTGATTTTGTATCGGTAAACCCTCACAGGACTGGCTTTTTTATGAGAAAATTGGTTTAGGGGGAGTCTATTCATGTTGATTTGATCGAATTTAATATGGGTTTGGTTTTTAGAATCAATTAAACATGATTTAATGGGTTGAATTATGCTGATCTTGTGTAATTTTTACTAAATTGCAATGTATTGTTTGGTTTTTTCTATTTGATATATCAATAAATATGGTTGTTCATAAATTGTCAAATTTAATGATCTGATCTCACTTTCAATGATAATCTGCACTTTTTTGGGGTTACTTTTACTAATTTAACATGCTTATACATTTATAATAGTGATTTGTTGTATTAGAAAACCGAATAGTTTAAGGATTACAGTGTTGTGGCTGAGTGATGGAGCTGATACTGCCACTGCAATATCAAGTTCATCTCAAACATTGCATTACCCATTTAAGAAGGGGCGAAGCTAGGTTCTTAAGAGAGGGGGTGCAAGAAAAATATACACACAGTACAAAAAAAAGACTAGCAAAAAATTTCTTTCCATCGCACATCAAAAACTACGTTACAGCCATCTGATAGAGGTTGATAGTAACTAAATTCTATATACAAAATGCAACCTTATCCATCAAGAGGCCTTAATGTATGCTTCATTTTGGTTTATAGATACATATATCAAAGAATTTGTGTGAGTATAAGTGTAGTGTGTTTTGCATTTTTCATATATAGACACTAAGATTTACCTCAATTCAAGTCACCAAATAAGAGACAATAGTTCATTTCACTCGGGTAGGTAATTTCCAGGAAGGATATTAAGTTACACTTGATCTTAGGCAGTTGGATCTTGAAATTTTAGGGGGTGCAAAAATCAATGGATTCTTGATTTGGGCTTGGAAAACTAACACTAAGTAAATAAATTTGATATTTAAGGGTGTGCAATTGCCTCCGCCCCTTCATTTAAGTTTCAGTCACTGCACATTGCAGCTCAACTCACACACATACTCTCCCCTGCTCCATCCTCTGCAGTGTTAAAAACTAAGCAAAATCTTCTTAAAATGTGGGTGAATGATGGCGCTGAAAGAACTATAATAATCACATGTTTTGTGTTGTAAGAGAAGCCGTCTGTGATGCTTACAAAAAGTCTCTTGGGCACACAATAATATCGACCTCATTTTAACCAAGACATTTTCACACTTTTGATATTTTGATAGGTTTAGTGCCTCCCTCATTTCTGGCAGTAACTGTGTATCAGTTGACAAAAGTTTGATCTAGAAATCAGCAAGGTATTGCCTAATTACCCATAATTTATATGAAATTTTCAGTTAGATGGATTCAAATGCTCATAGAAGTTCAATCACTCTAAATGGCCATAGAAGTTTGAATTAAACAGTAAATTCATGTAAACAATGTAAACATAATTAATATGTACTTGACTTAGTGGATATGCACCAGGCTATATTTTGTTCATTCTTTGTTTGCTTTTTCTTTATATATATAGAAGTGTCACATCCACAGCAACTTTAGCTGTTTTGAAATTTTGCATATTTCCGTCTTCTGTTTTGATACTGTTTATTCTAATGTTTTGGTTAAGAGTATCAACTTACAGAAAGTGGTAGTTAATTGGAACATTTTTGTGGATTGTTAGTTCGTCTCATGTATATGGAATTAGTAACTGCATTCGAAAGCCATGGTGTTCTTAATGCGGAATTTATAACCAAATTTTTATTTGATTTGATACTTGTCTTACAGATTATTGACTAGCATCATGTTGATTCTTATGTATGTCATTTAGTCTTAGTTGAAGTGATGTCTATTACACCTCCAAGAAAACAATGGATGGATGCTCCACGACATTCAGTTCAATTTTTGGAAGGAATTAAATCATTTATTAGGTTCGCAAAAGATACTGGAGGGGCAGATAAATTATACCTCTGTCCATGCTCGAAATGTAAGCTCTTTTCAGCAAAAAACAATTTTCTCTCGAGGAAATACATTTACATTTGCAAAAATCTGGTATCCATAAGCCATACAGAATTTGGATACATCACGGAGAACAGCTGCGTCCAAATGTTGTCAATGTTAATCCAGCTCCTAATTTATCTTCTAATAATGTTGTTCATTGTGAAGATTCTGGTCGGAGACTGGTCGACATGTTCAGTGACCTACAACGACGTATTGACCTCGATAATGACATGGAAGAGTGTTCCAATGATGTTAATCAAGAGAGTGGTGCTAATGTTGAAGGTGATCAAGGTGCTGATATAAATTACAAGAAGAGGATTGAAGATTCAATGCAACCCCTATATCCTTCTTGTGATGGGCAACATACGAAGTTGTCTGCAACAATTGAATTGCTAAGTATGAAAGCTAGACATAATTGTTCTGATGGATTCTTAACTGAGTTGTTGAAATTTATGAAGACGATTCTACCTGCTGGGAATACAGTACCAGCAACATCCAATAAAGCGAAGGCTATGATTGAACCTTTTCGATTGAAGTGTGAAATTATACATGCTTGCCCGAATGATTGCATTCTTTACCGGAAGGAATATGCTGACATGGATGAATGTCCTAATTGTAAAGCAAGTAGATGGAAACCAGTTGATACGAAGAAACCACATGCCAAAAGAGTGCCAACGAAAAAACTAAGATATTTCTCAGTTGCTGAAAGGTTGCAGCGCATATTTAGTATACCACGGATAGCAGAGCTGTTGAATTTCCATGGTAATATATAGGAAAGCAGCACACACATGCGGCATCCCGTGGACTCTCCTTGTTGGAAGTTTATAGATAGCAAGTGGACTGAGTTTTCTGCAGAGAAGAGAAATGTGCGTTTAGGACTGGCAACCGATGGATTTAACCCTTTCGGAATGAACTATCCCCATAGTTGTTGGCCCGTTATGCTTGTACCGTTGAACCTGCCCCCATCATACTGCATGGCTAAAGAATTTACAATGTTGACACTACTGATTCCTGGTCCAACTGAACCAGGCCATAACATCGATGTTTATTTGCAGCCGTTAGTCGACGAGTTGAAAGAGTTATGGTCCATTGCAAAGTTGACATATGATGCTCATACAAAGAGTAACTTTACGTTGAAAGCAATCTTAATGTGGCGTGTGCATGACTTTCCGGCCTTTGGACATGTTTCTGGTTGTAGAACATTGGGAAGATTTGGTTGTCCTGTGTGTGGTGAAAAGACAGATGCAATCCGGCTAAAAAATGGACGTAAATTCAGCTACACGGGTCATAGAAGATTCTTACCAGCTGACCACCCCTTCAGAAATGCTCCATCCCGTTTTACCGGAGCCCAATTGTTGACGAAGATGAATAGTGTGCGAACAGAATTTGGGAAGTTCACAAGTAGGATGGAAAAAACATCAAATTCTACTGGGAAAAGGCGTTTGACGGGTGTCCAACTGTTGAAAACTGTGAGTCGTGTACGCACTGAATCCTGTCGAGCAACAGGTAAGAGGAAACGGACGGTTGATACAAGTATTCCGCCAAATATGAAGAAGCGATCAGTTGATACAAGCACTCCGTGGTCAAAAAGATCAATCTTATTTGATTTGCCTTACTGGGAGGTAACTAATTTAACAGTATTATTATTTAATTTGTCTGCTTTGTATATTATTGCGGCACAATACACATGCTTTTTGAACTGGCATACGAACCATTCACCTTTGATATTTTTTAAGTTGCTTCTTTTGATTTTGTTTTGGTGTCATTTTTTTTCTTCCAACTATTGATGTATGGATGTATCCTTTTGAAAGGTAATTCAGTTAATTGAGTAATTTTTTTGGTTTAGTTTTTCATGGAGGTAAATTGACTTATTATTGTTGTTGTGATTACACTACAGGATGATGAGAACATTCAATGTTTTTGGTCGCAACAAAAACTATATAGAGGGATCTATTACAGAACAATATGTATTAGATGACGCATTGAGACATTGTATGGAGTACATTCTGAATGGTAGGAAGAAGTGCTACAAGAAAAAGGGAAGGATATCTAATGACGATGACATTCAGGAAGGTCCATACCCGCCAAATATGTCTGAAGGAAAAAGATATCATATACTTAACCCACAGTACGAACAAGCACGCAGATGGGTTTTGATGCATTCTCAAGAAAATACTAAATGGGAAAAGTAAGTAGTACTTTCAGACTTTCTTATCATTTCTTAGTAAAGTAACTTACTTCCTTGTTGAGACTTGAACTAGTTAGGGTTGAATGAACAAACAAATTTGTAGAGTATGGTGGTAATCGTATATGTTGATTACAGGAAGTATGACAGATTACATGTTAGAGGAAGAAGGAATTCAAGGAACCCTGATGAATACATGAAATGGCTAACGCAACAATTTCAGGGAAAAGACATGACAGATTCTAAGCGGCTCGTTGATGGTCCATCTAGATATGCAGTATCACATAATGCATATGCAGTAAATGGATATATCTTTTATACAGCTGATGCAGAAAAAGGTATGTCCACCCAGAATAGTGGAGTGTCAATGAATGCCACAACCACATTCATAGCAAGTTCCAGAGATCAGAACACGGTGTACGAAGAAGTTCCATATTTCGGAATTGTTAAACAAATTCTAGAACTGGATTACACCACCTTCAAGCAAACTGTTTTTTATTGTGATTGGGTTCGTGTCCAAGACAAGGTGAATGGATGGTATGTGGATCAGGTTAGAAGACAAATTTATGTAAACTTCGAAAGGTTTATGGAAAACACAAAAGACGCCGATGAGCCATTTATTCATTCTTCTCAAGCTACTTCTGTTTTTTATTGCAAGGATGAGAGTATGCCTGATAGGAAGTGGCATATTGTTTTAGAATCTCCAAAACGACGAGGTCCTTATGTGAATTATTTTGAGGATCCTTTTGTCTTTACTGGCGTAGCTAAAGAATCTTCCCTAACGACAGCAAACTTACATGATAACAGTAATTCGGAAGATGCATTTATAAGTTTAAGTTTTTTGAATTAAACTGATGCTTTATTTTATTGATTTGTCGTACTGATTATTAATTATGATGTTACAGGAAAATTAGGGGAGGCGAAAGTTAAACACCCGTAAGCGTCCCAACAATGGCTCGCGATAAAAATTTTCAGTACTGGATTTTGAGTGGATTTTTTCATTATGATAAAATTGTTACTTTGAATTTTGTTTGTAATGTACTTCTTGAATTTTTTACCTTGGGTCTAAGTTGAAATTAATTCTTTAGGTATTCAATCAATTATGATAAAAATATTGAGTTTAATCCTTTTTATTTGTTATATTTATTTATTATATTCAAAAGATACATATTATATCTAAATTACAATTAATAAAGGGGTTTTTATTACAATTACACAATTCTCATGAAAATTTTCAACTCGGTCAAATTTTTAACCGAATTTTCGATTCTTGATTATGTAATTAAGTTTTGACGCAAATCTTCTGAATTCGAAATAATGAAGTTTCAGTTTCTTCGGTTTTGCTCGAACTCGTTCCAACTCGGTCAAATTTTCAACTGAATTGTCGATTCTTTATTATGTAACTAAGTTTTGACGCAAATCTTCTGAATTCGAAATGATGAAGTTTCGGTTTCTTCGGTTTTGCTCGAACTCGTTCCAACTCGGTCAAATTTTCAACCGAATTGTCGATTCTTTATTATGTAACTAAGTTTTGACGCAAATCTTCTGAATTGGAAATGCTGAAGTTCCGGTTTCTTCAGTTTTGCTCGAACTCGTTCCAACTCGGTCAAATTTTCAACCGAATTGTCGATTCTTGATTATGTAACTAAGTTTTGACACAAATCTTCTGAATTGGAAATGCTGAAGTTCCGGTTTCTTCGGTTTTGCTCGAACTCGTTCCAACTCGGTCAAATTTTCAACCGAATTGTCGATTCTTGATTATGTAACTAAGTTTTGACGCAAATATTCTGAATTCGAAATAATGAAGTTTCTGTTTCTTCGGTTTTGCTCGAACTCGTTCCAACTCGGTCAAATTTTCAACCGATTTGTTGATTCTTTATTATGTAACTAAGTTTTGACGCAAATATTCTGAATTCGAAAGGATGAAGTTCCGGTTTCTTCGGTTTTGCTCGAACTCGTTCTAATTCGGTCAAATTTTCAACCAAATTATCGATTCTTGATTATGAAACCAAATATTGACGCAGATCACCTCAATTTGAAAGGATGAAGTTCTAGTTTCTTCTGTTTTGCTCGAACTCGTTCAAATCGGTCAAATTATCAACCGAATTGTCGAGTCTTGATTATATAACTATATTTTGACGCAAATCTACTCAATTCGAAAGGATGAAGTTCCGGTTTCTTCATTTTTGCTCGAACTCGGTCCGACTCGATTGAATTCAAAAAAAAATTCCATTTTACTCAAGATTGTTACAATTGAAGTGTCGAAATTGAATAATGTTAATTAATCTTGGGTTTATCTGTCGTCATAAGTTATTTCTTCTTAGAACTGTTGATTTTCCTCGAATTCGCCAAGTTTATAATTATTATTTTTTAGTATAATTACACAACTCTGATGCAAACCGCCTCAACTCGAAACCGTCTCAATTCGGAAGGATGATGTTCCAATTTCTTCAATTTTACTTGAACTCGTCCAACGCGATCCAATTTTCTTCAAAAGATAGATATATTGTTTCCGATGTATTATGATTTACGTGTCGAGTTTTGATTGTGTAATGGATTCTGATGCAAATATGCTCAGATTGTTTTCGATTGATAACAACTGAAGTGTCGAAAATGCGGTTTTGGAGAATGTTATTCCTGGTCTAACTGGCGACGTTTAAATGATTTTAAATATTTGATGTGGATAGATTTTTTTAACTTTGATAAATAGTGAAATTTAGATTATTCTTCTTCAATTTTTATTCAAATTTGCTCCATCTTGATCAACTTTTGATCAAAAATATTGAAATAATTTAATAAAAATATTGAAATAATTTATTAAATTTAAGTAATAAGTTTTAATTATAATCATGTAATACGAGATAAATTTTAATGATAATATGTGCGAAGCTCCACAATTATTCAACGATTGAAAAATATCATGTAATTAAAAGTTATGAGCGAGACCGAAAATTATCCCAGTGACTGAAAATATTTATGTAATTTTAGTATATAATTTTAATCAATTTTATGTTGTATTATAATTTTGATATGCTTCATAATTAATTTAATATTCTTTTTGTTTTTTTTATTGGTAAAAGTCAACCCTAGCCAAGGATCACTAATTAAAAATAAAATACCAAAGTCTTTACTCGTGTCGTTGACACCCAACTAAAAGTATTCTCAACTGAAAAATAAGAGAAAAAAAAAAACAGACGTGTGATATTCTAAACTTAGTTTTCTCCTCCATAGAAGAAAACAGATCTAGCGTATTTCATTCCCATCTCTGTCTGTACAGAAGATTTCTACTCATCTGATGTTTTGGCTGAAAATTAGGGTTTATTCATTGCAGTTTTGTTCTATAATTTTGGAAATATTTCTGCATCGCCGTAGGATGATGGTGTTGATTATATTGAGAAGGAATTGAAGAAGAATATCAAGCGGTAATAATCTCGGTCAAAAAACTTTCGATTTGAGACCAAACAATTTTTGAGCGGGATGAAAATCAAAAAAAAATTCTTTTGGGCGGGGATTATTCCCGCTTGGTGTTTTTTTGGGATGACTATAAATCTCAACCCTAAAATCAATTAAGAGATGTTCAGAGATATATCTTTTTGGGGTATTATCAGAGATCAAAAACAGCAAGGTATATCTTTTTTATAGCTAAATAATTTTTGATTTTTTGATTTGGAAGATCCATGAGTTCATATTAGACTCTTTGATTGAATCTGAAATTGGGGTTACATAGGATTCATCTAGTTTTGTACAATACAATCTTACTAAATTACCATGTTTGAAAAGACTCATGGGTTACATATTAGATTATCTTTGATTGAATCTGAACTTAGGTTATAGGATTGTTATAGTTTAATAATAATAATGTAATCTTATGCTTGTCTCTAGCTTAATAAATTTTGACTTTTGATTGAAAAGATTCAGAACAACTTTGATTGAATCTGAGCCTGGTTACACATGATTGTTATAGATTTGTAACCTTTGGGTCCAAAGAATAAATCAGTATACTAGATGTTTGTGTGTTTGTAACCTTTGGGTATACTGGATTGTTATAGTGGTATTTGGATTTGATTATCGTATATACTGGATGTTTGCGTGTTTGTAACCTTTGGGTCCAAAGAATAAATCAGTTCACTAGAACTATTACATTGTTGGTAGAGTAGTTGTTTATTTATGAATATGAAAGGGTAGTCATCCTATGAACAAATAAAAAATCAGTTCATTATCTAACTAACTTATGAGAGTTTCATATTAGGCCAACTTTGATTGAATCAAGTGGTATTTAGTCTGTGGTGTGCAATATATCTTACGGATCTGAAGATCAGAATTTCGTGTATGTTGATCTGATTTTGGGTGTTTGTGTGTTTAAAATCTTTGGGTCCAAATGAAAAATTAGTATGATATAAAAGTTTAAGCTATAAACTTTGGTTTAAACTATAAACTGACTGCTACAATTCCACTAGATTGTCATGTGTTATGTTACATTCTGTTGTTCCAGCTGACTAAAATATCATCTCTTGCCAATTCAGTCTCCTTTTTCTTTTCTTTTATTTCTTTGTTTTCATATAGCCCTGTCTGCCTATTCAATAGGTTTGTTGATGTTTCAGATGACTGGAGGAAGTATGACCACTCTTTATTCGGGGGAAAGCAGCCCCGCATTTAACTGGTCTCCTGATTCTTATAGACGCAGCCCCATATTGTCTTCATCAAGTCATGATGAACCGCAAGGAACTGACAATGCTCTTACTTCTCAAGATAATGAAATTGAGAACATTCCCGAAAAATCTAATGGTAATGCCGGATATATTTTCATTGATTTCCTTACTTTTTAAGTTATATCAACTACAAATTGAAAATATTCCTGAAAACTTTAAGGGCAATGTTAGATATATTTTCTTTGATGTCCCTAGTTTTGTTCCTTGAATACATTTTTTTCTAAATCACTGATGGTTTATTACTTACGGTAATTTTGTTTTTTCCAACCTAGATGAGCGTTTGCTAGTATTCTTCAATGAGCACGGGCAATGGAATGGGTCAGGACAATTTGCATCTTGGATCGGAGATATTACCAGGTCACGTATAAAATTAGGGTATAAGAACTGGAAAGAGATTCCCGATGAGTACAAAGAAGACATTTGGAACTCTGTTAAAGTGAGTCCAGTTGGCTTTATTTGTCCCAATCTTATGTTCATATGTCATTCTATATTTTCATGGCTTTCTATAACCTTACCTAGTGCTGAAGAAGGCTTGCACTGCATTTTTTCGACATCATAGTTCTAACTGAGTGTATCCTCTTTTTTTTCAATTACAGTGTACATACCAGGTAACCGATATTCATAAGAAATATGTGTTAACCAAAGCAAACAGTGGTTGGAGAACTGAAAAATCAAATCAATGGCGAAAGGTCAATGTTGCTACAACTATTCAAGAAAAGAAAAGGAAGGTGCCAACTTAATATAACAAAGAAGATTGGGAGAAGTTCATTGACAACAACACTTCTGAAAAATTTCAGGAAAAATATGAACAAGGAGCCAAAGCACGGTCACAAGTGAAGGCTCAATATACAGGTGGTAGGAAAGGTGTAGCTAGCAGGTGGCTTGAAATGGTAAATTCTTAACACTATATTGCATTTTAAGATATTGTTCTTATTTTATTTCATTAATTGGGATAGCATAAGAAGTTTTTTGTATGCCAAGAGTCCTTGTTTTTGCTAGTTCCGTTGGGTCTTGTTCATTCCGTGCATTTTTGCTTCTTACTGAAAGGGTCACTTACTAGTTTTAATTCATTTGGTTTTTAAAGTGCATTAACTGAAGAAACCCAGCTGGTTAGATTGTAAGACGTGATGTTATAGAATAATTACTTATCTAAGCAGCTAATGGAATTTTGATGCACTTATCTTGTCAGTAAACCCAATCTTTATTATGTCTTGTAGATGTCGTCTTTTGATGCAAAATTGTGCAAGTATTTGATGCATTGTATTGTCACAGGAAAAAGAACGTCCTACTGGTGAGATATATAGGCCAGACGTGTTTCTGAAGACACATAAAGTCACCCCAGATGATAATCCCTCATCTTCTAAATTACTGGCAGCTGCAAAATTAGTAAGTTCTCATGTTTTTGTCTAATATTATTTATTGATATTTATGTTATCAGTTGACTTTAGTTGGCTACTGTTGATGTGTAGGCATTGGTGCAGGAGGAATATGATAAAGATCCTTCAGCACAAAAGTGTTTGGGAACCGACGCTGTTACCAAGGTTAGTGGTGATAGTGGTTAAGTTGCACTCTTACAGTAATGTTTACTGATTTGGTTTGCAATTGTTTTCAATCTCTTACAATCACATTTTCATACTGTAATACTGTTGCATCTGTAGAACTTGTAGAACTTTCTTATTTTATGTTTTAATAGTAATTGCTGCTTCAAGTAGCCAGCCCCAGCTCCATTATGCAGATTTCATTAGTTTTTATATGTTTGAAGACATAAGTGCTAGATTGTATATGAAAAATTTGTTAATAACTGAAGTTTCCCTCTATATGTATATTGTTATTGCCGCCTTGTGAATTGTCGTTGACTTTCCAGCTGTACAGTAGTCTAAAAAATGCCCTTGTGTTACGTTATTTGTTTAACTGAGTTTCATGGAATTTGAATTTGCTTCTTAAATATGGCTAGATATTTGGCGCTGATGGAAAGGGATATATACGCAGAATGGGTGCCGGTGTTTCTAAATCTCAGTTTCTTGTTGCTGAGTTTATGAATGCCAAGTTGCAGAAAGAGAAGCACAATGTGCTGAAAGAGAAGCAAAAAACCGAAGCTTTGAAAGCACAGTTGGATGCTGAAAGACAGAAAAATGACACTGGAGTACATGATCAGATCTCTAATAGCTCTTACCAGCAGGTGACTTCTAATAGCACTTAGTAATGTGTGGTCAGATGCATACAATGTTACTATCATGATTTCTTAAACTTACTTGGTCTTGTTTGTTAAATATACAGGATATTGGCATGCCAGTGATAACCTCGTCGTTTGGTCTTTTCTTTTTGAGGAACTTAAGGAAAAAGCCTGTTGCAGTTGCATATGTCGATACTAAGGTGTTGATTGATGACGATTACGACTGCATGCTTCAAGGAATCATTGAGCCAAATGCAATGTTGTGCGACAGAGATGATGCTGTACTTCGGGATGTTCCTATTGGTACCTTTATTAGGTGGCCAAAGGTCTATGTGATTCCCATAGCAGAGCTATCAAGTTAGAGCGGCAGTGAAAGTAGATTGATTACTTTTTTGAGTTTTAGCATGTAACTTGGAGTTATTAGGATATGTCTTCTAATTTATGTTGGAATATTCTATTTTATTTTAAAAAATAATTAATAAAGCCAATTTTTTAATGTCTATTTTGTTTTTTAATATGGATGTATTTCTGACACACAAATATAATTATGAACAGATTTCATATTTCTGAACGAATTTTCAGATTCAGAAAATCTGAATTCCAATATCTGAATCGGTATCCAGAAAAATGACAACTTTCTCGTTAGAATTAAAATTTTTATTTAATAAAAATACCTCGAATTATAACAGGTGTGAATAATTATTTTATTTAACATACATCTTCCGTGGTTTTTAAATGACATATTTCAGCCGTTATTATATTTTACATATAGTAACCGTGATTTTTCTATGATAATAATCAACCGTTATTATATGTTACATACGATAACCGTGGTACTTAATAATAGATTCTATACGTGATTTTAAATCACAAAATTTAGTCGTCATATTTAATGGCATTATCCATTTGTCATTTATAAAAAATCACACCAAATAAATAACGGTTCGAATGACAGATGAAAACCGTGATAATTCATGTTTTATAACAGACTTTGATCGTCATTTATAGCCCCTTCTGGACTAGTGAGGTTCTTATACATATCTAGAGCGTAACAGAAAAGGAAACATGATAATGGAAAATAAAAATTAATGAATACAGAATATACACGAGAATAATATCAAAGATACGGTATATATTTCAACAGAACCTACCTCAATCCAAAAAGCCTAGAGTTAAGTTTCTTTTTTATCTTTTTTTTTAATATTTTTTTTTTTGGCTTCCAACACAATTTCCCTACAATAAATTCTTTACTGGAAACTGTAATTTTCCGATAAGGCAAGCATCACACTTTGGAACTTCATTCCATCAGTTATCACGTGGATCATTTGGAAAGACAGGAACTCTTGAGTTTTAAGTGCAAAAAGAAAGTTACAGCCACTGTTTCGCGGGAGCTAAGTATTACTTGTTCACTTGGTCTTTGGTGATTAAGGATTTTGAAAACATAGGATATCAATCCACTATGGTTAACTTTCCTAGTCAGTTTTTACTTTTTTTTAGTCCCGTTCATCTGGTAGCGTACTACTGGATCTTTGTTTCTTTTTTGTCAGTTTGTATCTTTTATAGAGTGGTTTAATTTTTTGATACCCTCTTGTCTTTTAGGTCACTAATTATTTATTTTCCTATAAAATACAAATATTTTGAGATTTTCCATACATAGCTCGGCCTCGATCTTGGAATGATCGGTGATGAATGCATTGATGATATATTTAGATGAGCATGTGGGCTATTATATGAAATAATTGTACCACTGTGTATAGCTGGCGCGTGAGGTTTTACGTTGCATGAGGGATGCATATAGATATGTAGTTGTTTTTTATGAGTCGGTAAAAAAAAGGGTTTGAGTCATTCATTTTTGTGATAAGAAATAACTCATGTTTTTTCTTTTAAGTGGATGTCCTTTAAAGGGATGGTGATATTGGACTAAGCTCTGGTTAATGTAGTCTAAGTCAGTTTGGGTCTAGAGTAAAGAAGTAAAAATAATATGAATAAACCCAATGATCTAAGAATGACATGTCTAAAGAAAAACCCTACAAACTAAAAATGAAATAAAAATTCCTATTTAACTTATGTAGTATGATGAAATCATAGCATTTTGCAAAAATTACTATCTAATCAAGTTCATATAAATTTGGTTATTGGTGCTCTTATCTAGAGTTAAAAATGTATCCAGCTATCTCCCACGTCTCAAGAATCAGTTCAGCTAATCTTTTTGATCTAATTAATTTTAATAATATTTAGCAGTAACATGGAAAAATATATAGAAATTTTTTTCCCAACATGAACCAATGCAAGCAACTTTTATAACCGAATTTCTTTAAAATTATAATTATATCAACATGTAGATAACTTGTGAACAAGTATGTGATGCATGAAGTTGGCATAAAATTTGGGTTGCATTTTTATTTTGTTTGTGAAGAGTATTTTAAGTTCAATTTTTTGATGACCAATTAACACTTCTAAACAGTATTTCTGAAAACGACTCGTGAATAATAGAACAGTACAATTTCAAATCGTTATCTATTTAGATCAAAACCCTAACGCCTAACTCTCCTCTCCATTTTTGGTGTTTTAGTTTATTTTCTCTCTAAAAAAATATGAAATAACCTATTTTGGTATGTGTATCAAAGGATTGAGCACTATGACTTAGAGCGAGGGTTTGATGGAGGCAAGGGACATAAGGGGACTTATCTAGATATCCATTAGTCTATAGAAACGAACTGTTACAAGTTCTCTCTCTCTCTCTCTTTTTCTTGACTTAAAAGGGAAAATTATAAAAGATATCACCGCGTCACCAAAATAGTGACACAAGATAATAACAATTACATATATGTATGGATCATTTCATTCCAATTACATAAAAAAAATGAACAACGTAAAACCTGAGAACAAACTAGATTTCAAACCCCAATTAAACATCAAACACTTGACATTTGTTATTAACTGATCCAAATCCTAACTCACATTGTTATTGACTCTCGCATTTCTTTCATTCCTAACACACCACCGAATGGAAAAAGGAAGAATGCACCAAACTCTCTTCTTCTTGTTTCTAGATTTTTTCGGGCTTTTATCATCCCATTCCCATAAATTGGTTATAACATTTTTAGCTATCACCCAATTGATTCCAAAAATTTTAAGGAGATAAGACACCATTACAAATGTTAAGGCAACGAAATGTGCATATGATAATCTGAACATACCTTTAGCCATGTACAAGTTGCTTCCTAGCTTAGAACTCTTTACATTTGATGATAACAATGATTCGGGTTTAGAAGATCATTTTGATTTTATCTTATTTTTTTCTTTTATCTGATTAAATATGGTTTTACGTTACAATCTTGATGTTAGAATAAGTCAGGATTATAAGCATGAGGTGGCAAAAAGAAAAATAGATACATTAAACAACGAAATAAGAATATTAATTTATGCTTAGATACATGAACTTTAAGTGTCGGTTGGTGCACGAGAGCAATTATCCTACTTACTCATATCTTTTTTTTTCCTAGGACCGATCTTTGGTAAATGTCTACAGAGTATAGACTGATTCAACATTACCAACGTATTTATTTGGGTTTTAAGCTTATTTACCATCCGAAAAAATAAAAAAGCAAGTATAGAAAAAATAATAAAGTTATTTAACTTATACACAACAGTTACCAACTTTCCATGCTCTTATCTAGAATTAGACTTGGATATTTCTATTAGCGAATAAACCTGATTTTAAACATGAACTTCTTTAATCCGTTTCTCACATAGGGAATCATATTCTTTACCAAGTTATATGTAAGACAAATAGAACGAATGATCTGAATTTGTGTCTATCAACTCAAATATTTTTTTCTTTCTAAACAAATGCATCATGAGTTATTTTTCCCTGACACCCTAGAGCAAAATAGTTCCGCATAAATCAAACAAAGACGTATTCTTCATCTAGTTGGGACATTTTTGCTGTAGTTTGGTCTCCCACATATATATATATATATATATATATATATATATATCAAGTGGAGGCTTATTAGACAACCAATTCTCTTCGTACTAGGTGTTCTACGAGAACCACTTGTTTTATTTCTCATTATTCAGTCTTCTCCCACAACTCAAAAATCCATTCAAGTAATTTTGTTGATCAATCAATTCTATTTATACTCACTTTTAAAACTTGAGATACCGAGAAAATAAAAAAATATTTAAACACGAGCTAAGCAACTTTCATAACCAGATTTTTCTTAAATTGAAAGTGCATCAACATGTAAATAAGTTGTGCATAAATATGTGATGTATGAAGTTGGCATAAAAACTTGTTTATGTTTTTGTTAAAGATTATTAATGTAGTCTGGAAATTACATTTTTGATGACCAAGGCACACTTTATGTATTTGTGAAAAGGATGGTGGATACTAGAGCAGGGCGATGCCATATCCAAGAGATCATGACCCGAATGTGTTTGGGCGGCCTCACCCACTGTAATTCACAAGCTTCGAGATTTAACTAGCAATTGGACTCCTCATATTTATAAGTGACAGTGATTTAAGCTTTCTGATTTAAGTATAGTTTTAAAATATAATTTTGATGAAAGAGTTTACGAATGAGCCAATAACGACACAACATTTGGGTTAAAAATGGGAGGTGGTAAAAAGGCATTGTTTTATGCATGGAATGAAAATGCAAAATTATTAAGTATTTTGTAATCGCCTCTAAAAATCATTCTGAAATTGTATATCCCAACTAACTTCTGACTTTTCTGTTTCAAGAAGTCAAAAAATAATTTTTGGAATGATTTCCAAACAGATTATAGTATAAAACTGTTTATGCCTGCTTTGCATATTTCTGGTGAAGATTTCAAGGAGACCAAGTATTTATAAAAATGGGTGGTTGATACTAGTGGGCACCACAATATCATGAGATATCACAAAGAAAATGTGTTTGGGTAGGTGCTTAGTACGATATTACAATTCACGAGCTTCAAATATCAATATCTGAGAGCTTGTGAATCAAACTATTAACAATAAACCGGTAATTTATTCTTTTTTTTTTTTTTGAAAGGATTGACCAAAGAGTTAAAACCTCAGAAAATACAGGTAATTGTCCTTATTTGCTAACCGGTCTCCAAACATACTTATGCATACTTTCAAAACATCGCTCCTAGCTTTTCCTTTTTTTCTTTTTTTCCTTTATATTGACTCGAGGAAATTTCAATAGACTTTAACTATGGAATTTAACCCAAGAGGAAATTAAACCCTATATAAAACAACTAAACAAGGACTACCCAGTAGCATAGCCTTCTTAACTAATATATTAACTAAACGAGCAACAAAAAACTTTCTTCCCAAGTTGATGATCATATCATCCATTATAATACCTTTCAAAAACTCATCTCCTTACTAGAACTGTTAGGACCTTAATATCCCAATGGAAAAGCTAGGACTCTTATCCTTCAAATGGTAGAAACGTTTTCTTTGCCTTGTCCTATGGCTCGGCGGCTCCCCGACTATTAAAGCATCACAGAGGTTCCTCTCAATTTAACAAAAAAAAAAAAAACGATATTTATAGTTGTTTGGGTCTTCTAGTCCGAACAAAATAGTGTATATTTTTTGAGCAAAATACGTATTCAAGACTGATTGGTTAGATCCACATACTCGTTCTCTTTTACTTGCTTGAGCAAACGCTGCTGGCATAAAGGCGCATATGAATTACTCCAAAACAGTGGTTAATTGGGATATCATGTCTATGTAATATATTCTTTTCAAATCTTCGGTGAGCTTATGGAGTTGCTCTGAATTTTATGTCTTTAACCTTATATATTCTCTCCATGTACTCCTTCCGTCCACAGAAGATGACTTCTCCCTTTTAATTGTTTGTCGATCTAAAAATGGACCACATTTCTAAAACTACCCTTTGATGGAAGATTGTTATCAAATCTTAGTATAAGAAATATATAAAATTTGATTGTTATGTTTGTATTTGTTAAATTTTAGTTCGAGAGATATTTCAATTATAAATCTTTTATTATTCATAATGATATAATTGGAAAAGGTAATCAAAGATATCCCTTTTTTTTCCTTGAAATTGTGCAAACTTGAAATAGGTTGTTTTTGATGGGATGGGTGAAGTATAAATATTTTCCTAATCACAAAAAGAAAATCTCCCCAACAACAAGCAAAAATGCCAAAAACAACAAGACTCCTCTGAATTCAAGTACCAATTTAGTCGGTGCCCCCATGTATTTGATCAAGCTATAAGACTTGAATAACTCGATCATTACCAATTACTCCTGTCAGATGCAAATGGTGGCAAGGGCAAAGCCAGCTTAAAGTAAATGCACATCAGCCCAGCTGGCTCCCGAATCTAATTTTTTTAATAAAATGACTTTTAAATACCATTTATGCTTGATTTAATTGCATCCCTAGTGATGAGTGCTAAAAAGTGCATATTTCTATATATTTTTCTTGGCATTTAACTCATCTTTTGTGCATTAATTCTACATTTTATCCCATATTCTGTATTTTCATTGTTTTCAAGAATAAATATTTTTCTTACTTAATTTTGCATTTTTAGGTAATAAATAAAGTCTGGATGAATTGCGGAGCGGAATAGAGCAGAAAAGTAGTGAAAAGCCAGGAGGAATTACGCAAGGAAGCCGCGAAGAGTGATGTGCGGAAGCCCAAAAAAAGGATAGAAATGGGCTTGAAGAAGAAAGTTGTTCTTAAAGAAGAAGTGGGCTCAAGGTTTTCCAAGCCCAAACTCATTTCCCAAACCCATATTCTATACCCAAAAGCCTAAAACCCAAATCCATACCCGCTTGCGTCTTCAGCCGTCAGATCAGTTCTCAGAAGCATCCGACGGTCGCTCCCTTGCTGTGCATCGAAGTTTGATATCTCCGCCTTACACTACAGTACCTAACTCCATCAAGTACCGTTCGTTTTGTTGTATTCCTTTATCCGACGGTCGCTCCTATATGCTCCTATCTCACCGTTAGATCCACTTACCATCTTCGCATCCAGTGGCTTACCTTCGCTGGACATCGAACCTTGATATCCGCCTAACACCCTAGCAACCGAATCATTTAACCTCAACCAAACATCTCCTCCTTCCTCTCCATCGACCTCACCCCCTCACCTCTGCAGAGACACCATGTCCTGCCACCACCAGAACACCACCTCTGCCACTGCCGCTTCATCACCAAACACCACCAAACCACTCTACCTTTTCCATAAAATCAAAACCCATCATCACCCCTCTTTCTAGCCCCCTATTTGATTGATATTTCTTCTCATGGCTCTCTGAAACCCTAGAAGAAAAATCAATCGATTAGGCGAGTCTAGAGTAGCAATTGACACATGGGAATGGAGCAGGAGAGTCAGAGGAAGAATGGGTCGACGCATGGGGGAGAGATTGTGCCATCAAATTAGGTAATTTGAAAAAACCTAATTTCACTGTTTTCAAATTGGGGATTTTTTTTTGGTATAAACCCTAATTATGTAATTGGGTATAAAGGGGGACTGTGGGTGTGTGTGAGGGGGTATGCCCGGAGTAGCCGGTGCACCAAGTTGTAGTAGTTTATTTTCAGTAGTGTTCATCATGTTATAATTTAATAACTAGGGCTTTGATGAAACTCATAATCATATGTTAAGATAATTCATGTTCATGTTGTTGTTCTTGATTGTGCTTCATTGCTTTAGGAATGACAGGAAGCTAATTAAACCAAATGAGCCTGTGATAGGTTGTGCTGTAAGAAGACAGCTTATACTAGGGGTGAGTTAGTGAAGTTGGTTGATAAGTCTTCCATTTGAGACCTCTCTGGAAGAAGAAATGTGCTTCATTGTTTTAGGAATGACAGGTAGCTAATTAAACCAAATGAGCCTGTGATAGGTTGTGCTGTAAGAAGACAGCTTATACTAGGGGTGAGTTAGGGATATTAACTGATAGATCATTCATTGTAGCTTTATCTGGAAAGGAACAAGAACAAAATTTGAATAGGTATTGCCTTAGTTTAGGATTATTGGGTGAATTCAAATGCCCTAGTGCTTTTAGTCACTAGAAAGATTTAGAATACAACACCAGCTCCCTCCTTGTCCCTGTGAACTTCCCCTTATTTGCTCACTCACTACTTTAGATCCTGTATACTTGCAGGTTTAGGTTAAAACATAGTTTTAGGACTTATTCCTTGAGCTACCAAGTTTTTGGCGCCGCTGCCGGGGACTCGGTAGCGGTGCCATTGTTGCTTTCTTTTTCTTTACTTTACCATGTTCCTATTTTGTTTAGTTTTTCTTTTCAGTCATTGCTAGTGTAACTTAGTGTAACTTCCTTTTGTATCTCTAGCTGTAATTTTTGATTTTTAGTTTCTGCACTTTGTGACTTAGTGTAACTTCTGCCATTTGCATATTAGTACCACTTGCCATATCACATATTTTTCATAGTTCAATTTATTTTGTAGCATACTACTGCAACTGTGTAGTTCTGCATCATTTGCATACTACTTGTATATATGTGTTAGCTGTACTGTTAGTTGTAGTTTTAGCTTTTCAGTCAATTGCATCATTTTTTTATCTCACATTTAGTTTAAGTCACCTGCATCATAAGTCATGTGAGTATCTTTAGCATATCTGTTAATTTTTCTCGTGTTTTCTTTCATCTTGCATCTCATGCTGTAGATTTTAGTAAAGCCATTGTCCTGTAACATATCCTGTAAGATATCTCATGTTGTAACCCTGAGTTTCCATGTCCTGTAACACATTGTTTTCTTAGTAGTGTTCAAAGTTGTGAAGCCATTGTTCTCTTACTGCCTTGGCTGCCAAGCTGCTGTGCTGCTGCAGCTTTCTTTCCAGCTACCTCAACTGAGCTGCTTCTCCTGCTCTTGCTTTTGCCAAGCTGCTGTGCTGCTGCAGCTTTCTTTCCAAGCTACCTCAACTGCCCTGCTTCTCCTGCTGCTGTTGCTTTGTGCTGCTTGCCTGCAGCTCCTCTCTTGTGCTTTCCCTGCAACCTGCTAGCCTCCCCTAAGCTGCTGCTGCTGCCTGCTGAAGCTGGTGCAAGATAAAGCCCAACTGGGCTGTAAGCTGCAGGAGGAGAAGAAATTGAACCAAGCCCAACTGGGTTGTAAGCTGCAGGAGGAGAAGAAACTGAACCAAGCCCAACTGGGCTGTAAGCTGCAGGAGGAGAAGAAATTGAACCAAGCCCAACTGGGCCTTGAGTGTTGAAGCCAAAGCTTAGGATGATCCAAAGCCCAACTGGGCTTTTGCAACCTAACTGAACAGCTGGGCTGTGCTTCAAAGGTAAGCCTAAACCCATTAAGAGAACCCAACCTGTGGGCTTCCATTTTTAATTTGTGGGCTTGTAATAATTTTTGTTTTTCTTTATTTTTTTATTTGGGCTTGTAATAATTTTTCTTTTTCTTCTTTTTCTTTCTTTTATGGGTTTGTAATTATTATTGTTGTTTTTATTTTCTTTTATGGGTTGTGCTAATTTATGATAGGATAA
>NC_039362.1:183543089-183544756 GCF_003573695.1 Papaver somniferum | reverse complement strand
TATTTTGCATAATTTTAGGCAATCTAGAGAAAATCCAAGGTATGAAATGCCCATAAATTGTGAGAATGGTAGTCATTGGGACCATAATCAATCCTTTGAGGGTTGCGATCAATCTTTTATAAACCCTAATGACCATGCACACATGTACCAATCATCACAATTTGAACATGAAGAATTTTGTACTCCCATGAATTTAGACTCCACCACAGAAGCTTTCAGACTCAGTGAGCAAAACTTCGATAGATCTACATCGCGAATTCAGGCATATTTAGATCAGATTTTGCTTCACCTACAAAAGGAGGAAATTCATGAGGAAATGTATGTTGTCCCTAATGAAGTGTCTAGTCCCATTCATGTAAATGATGTTGAATATGAACCTAATTTAGAGGAACATGAATCGACTAATGACACCACCACTGTTAATGAGGACCAATATGCATGCTACCATGATGATGATTATGATGATTATGATGATATGTTAGAAGAACATGAAAATATTGTGGAACCTGTTGGTTCAAAAACATATGGCTTCTCTCCCTCGACCTTCATGAATGTTGTTTTTTCTAATACTCATTGTAATTCATATGATTTTGATATTGACATGGGATTCGTACAATTATTCGGTGAAGATGAACATGACATAGGAATAGTTGAATCTTCTGTAGACACTAATATGCATGAAAATATATTTGATGTGTCTGATTCTCTACCTAGGTCACATTGTGATATTTCTCCTGATTTGCCAATGCATGAGAATGAATCTGTTAATGATGTTGATGACTCTAATTGTGATCTTGCCAATTTGTTTGATGATTGTGAGCATGTTGTGACACTTGTAGAAGACTTAGGAGATGTTGATGTGATTAGTAATGATGTGCCTATCCTCCTACACGAGTCACAATCTGATGGCCTTCCACCCAACCTAGATTTGGTTTGTACCAATATTGTAAAACCAATTTTTCTGAGAATGCCCAACCTAGGTTTGGAACTGTGTGCTTCCCAAGTCCTCTTGGACTATTTTGCTTCTAAGTATAATACATTTGAGGAACCACAGTTGGAATTAGCATGTTTGCCCGTCCCTAGCAAAGTTCATTTCGAGCTATACCTTTTGCATGATGAACCCCCGAAACTGCGCGATTTTGTTTTCAAAATTATATCTTCTGTAAAATCCAGGTTTGGGGGTAGCTCATTTTGTTTCACAGTTTCACTTGCGTTTATTTCCTGTTATATTTGTGTGAAGCTGTTGAAATCTCTACACTTTGTCTTTTGGGTTGATCCTCAACTCTTTAGACTTTTGGTGTATGGTGAATTTTTTTGTATATAATCCAGTAGATAAAATTTAAAAAACCTTTTTGTTCCTTTTGTATATATTTTACTAATCCAATATGATCTCGGCTGAAATATGTTGGATTGTTTGCCTTGAATAACGGAGTTTTAATTCTGCTTTCGCCGAAATCGGGTATTCTCTCTCCTTTTACTCTACTCAGCATGTTCCTCTTCATATATTGTTTTATAATTCTTTCCATATTTTGAAACATTGAGGACAATGTTTAGTTTAGGTTTGGGGGTATAGAGTAGATACCACGATAATATCCCATAATTGAAAACAAAACTCCATCTTTTTGAAAAAATTGAAAAATTCCAAAAAAATTGAAAAATCAAAATTC
>NC_039362.1:183541064-183542741 GCF_003573695.1 Papaver somniferum | reverse complement strand
ATATATTTAGAAAAAAAAAATCAGAAAAATACAAAAAAAAAAAAATCAAGTATTCCATCATCTCTTGTTCCAAAAATAAAAAGAGAATAGTCAATGTAAATAAGAGTCATGTAAATAGTCATCTTTTGTGTTTTTGTGTTGTAAGCAAGGAGGGTGTATGCCATTGATGTACAGCGCGAGTAATTGTGAAATACCTCCAACTCATTCACAATTCTCGTAAATTCCGGACAGCTAGCTAGATTTCGACCTCAGTTCTTAGCCTGAGAAACTATCTCTTGGTGATTAGTAGTCATGACTTCAGATCTTTCTTTACACATGTGTAGATACACTTTACACTCTTATCACATGTCTTTTTTTTTGTTATCAGTGCTAGGATTGTGCCTTCGATAGCTAGATTGACATCTCCATTTTGCTGTGAGCTAAACTGTTTTGCACATGTCACATTTGATGGAATCTGAGCTTATATTTTGACCTAGAACTTTGTAGGTACGTTCTAAGCAAACCTTCACGAGACTTAACTCGTCCACTAGGGACACTTAGTGGTTTAAAAGGCTTAGTGCATACGCTAAATGCATTCGAGAGACCAGCGACAGTGGTATAGGTAGGATTTCCTTAGTTTTGTTTTACTTGAGGACAAGTAAAATTCAGGTTTGGGGGTATTTGATGAGTGCTAAAAAGTGCATATTTCTATATATTTTTCTTGGCATTTAACTCATCTTTTGTGCATTAATTCTACATTTTATCCCATATTCTGTATTTTCATTTTTTTCAAGAATAAATATTTTTCTTACTTAATTTTGCATTTTTAGGTAATAAATAAAGTCTGGATGAATTGCGGAGCGGAATAGAGCAGAAAAGTAGTGAAAAGCCAGGAGGAATTACGCAAGGAAGCCGCGAAGAGTGATGTGCGGAAGCCCAAAAAAAGGATAGAAATGGGCTTGAAGAAGAAAGTTGTTCTTAAAGAAGAAGTGGGCTCAAGGTTTTCCAAGCCCAAACTCATTTCCCAAACCCATATTCTATACCCAAAAGCCTAAAACCCAAATCCATACCCGCTTGCGTCTTCAGCCGTCAGATCAGTTCTCAGAAGCATCCGACGGTCGCTCCCTTGCTGTGCATCGAAGTTTGATATCTCCGCCTTACACTACAGTACCTAACTCCATCAAGTACCGTTCGTTTTTTTGTATTCCTTTATCCGACGGTCGCTCCTATATGCTCATATCTCACCGTTAGATCCACTTACCATCTTCGCATCCAGTGGCTTACCTTCGCTGGACATCGAACCTTGATATCCCGCCTAACACCCTAGCAACCGAATCATTTAACCTCAACCAAACATCTCCTCCTTCCTCTCCATCGACCTCACCCCCTCACCTCTGCAGAGACACCATGTCCTGCCACCACCAGAACACCACCTCTGCCACTGCCGCTTCATCACCAAACACCACCAAACCACTCTACCTTTTCCATAAAATCAAAACCCATCATCACCCCTCTTTCTAGCCCCCTATTTGATTGATATTTCTTCTCATGGCTCTCTGAAACCCTAGAAGAAAAATCAATCGATTAGGCGAGTCTAGAGTAGCAATTGACACATGGGAATGGAGCAGGAGAGTCAGAGGAAGAATGGGTCGACGCATGGGGGAGAGATTGTGCCATCAAATTAGGTAATTTGAAAAA
>NC_039362.1:183540885-183541054 GCF_003573695.1 Papaver somniferum | reverse complement strand
ATGCCCGGAGTAGCCGGTGCACCAAGTTGTAGTAGTTTATTTTCAGTAGTGTTCATCATGTTATAATTTAATAACTAGGGCTTTGATGAAACTCATAATCATATGTTAAGATAATTCATGTTCATGTTGTTGTTCTTGATTGTGCTTCATTGCTTTAGGAATGACAGGA
>NC_039362.1:183485981-183540839 GCF_003573695.1 Papaver somniferum | reverse complement strand
CTTATACTAGGGGTGAGTTAGTGAAGTTGGTTGATAAGTCTTCCATTTGAGACCTCTCTGGAAGAAGAAATGTGCTTCATTGTTTTAGGAATGACAGGTAGCTAATTAAACCAAATGAGCCTGTGATAGGTTGTGCTGTAAGAAGACAGCTTATACTAGGGGTGAGTTAGGGAGATTAACTGATAGATCATTCATTGTAGCTTTATCTGGAAAGGAACAAGAACACAATTTGAATAGGTATTGCCTTAGTTTAGGATTATTGGGTGAATTCAAATGCCCTAGTGCTTTTAGTCACTAGAAAGATTTAGAATACAACACCAGCTCCCTCCTTGTCCCTGTGGACTTCCCCTTATTTGCTCACTCACTACTTTAGATCCTGTATACTTGCAGGTTTAGGTTAAAACATAGTTTTAGGACTTATTCCTTGAGCTACCACCTAGTAAGATTTTTTCTTTCGTATATCAAGTTTTCTAACTCCCTCAACAATACATATTTGCAATTAAGAATGTAAGATGGATTAAAATTACTCATATTTCAATTAATTTATTTTAGTTTTTATTGATCCATCAGCGAAAAAAATACACACGAACATGCCATAAATACAAATTTACCAAGCTAATCGATAACGTACATCAAACACCAAAATTACTCACAACATGGCAAGAAACATGTTTAGGTAACTCCTCGTCCTGAATTCTGACCGATTAACAATCTTTTGGAACGAATGCTTCCTAATTCCTATTAAACATATTTAACTTTCTCCAACATCTCAAATCAATTTATTAATAATGAAAATTTTAGACTCATTAACATTTAAAAGTTTAAGAATCCCAAGAGATGGGAAGGATTCATACATAATCTAAGCAATCTTTATAACCAGATTTCTTTTGAAGTTATACTAAGTACCAACTTGTATATAAGTTATACACAGTGCATCACAAATATGTGATGTATGAAGTTGGCATAACTTTTAATATTTTCTTTTTTTTTTTGTGAAAAGTTTTGAAGTTAATTTCTAATGACCAAGGAACAGTTGTAGTATTTATGAAATGGCTTGTGGATACTAGAGTTAGGCAATGTTGTATCACGGGATATCATGAACAAGTTGTGTTTGAGGAAAATGTTGGTTAAGTAAGACCTCAATTCATTGCAGTTAATCACAAGCTTCGAGGAATCTATGCAATTAGCCTATGGTGATTCCATGAGTGTTGTGCCTTCTTTTTCTTTTTCAAGCGCCTGACAATTAAGGAATTACAATGATCCGGGTTTTTTTGATCGAGTATATAATTTTACGAAATAATTTTGATAAAAGAATGAGAAGATGGCAGAACCCACGAATAAAAACTTTGAGGTGATAAAAATGTATACAATGAAGTAAAATTGCAAATTTATGGCGAATCTTGTAAAAATATGGACAAATAAGTCGAGTGTATAACCTCCCAAATAAACAAAACAAATAATCTCTGAAAAATTCCGACACACTATGATTACACATGGATTTCTTGAATCCATGACTACCCTTAAATCTGAAATCACTAAAAGTATGAAAGAGATCACAATATTGTGATGTGGCTATCATTAGACTTTGAATCTAATAGATGAGGCCAATCTAATTTGGTGAAAAAACTTTTCGTAAGGACTTAATTTAGTTTGTCGAAACCTTTTTGAAGGGTTGAAGTTTAGTTTGGCAAGCCCTTTTCTCAGGGATTTGCACTTGAAATAATTCATATTGAATTCACTGTACATAATGAATATGGGATTTAAACCTCCATGACATTCAATCACTGGTAATGGTAACCCGACCAACCACTAGAAAATGACTAGTTTGTCGATTTAATGGGTAAAAACAAGTTACCGATAAGTGATGATAAGTGCATAATTCATATGATTTTAGTGTCCATTCCATACTTGTTTTAACTATTATTCTTGCATATTTTCGTATTATTACTCTTGTTTTATCTTATGTGTCTCTATTAGGTGAATCATCCAAAAAGGAACTACAAAGTGCTGAAAAGATCTATGAGTAGAAGTATTCCAGGTATCCAAGTGCCCAAGTCCAAGAGAAGTTGAAGAAGTGCGACGAAAAGAAGCAAAACGCTCAAAATCAAGACTCGGGCCAAAGACCAATCTTAACTCATTCAAATTAAGTATTTCTCATCACCATCTTGAATAGAATTGAAATATAAAAAAATTCAAAAAGAATGAGGTCATTCCGAGTTCGGACGAAGAAGTTGTGGCCAAAACAAGCTTTTTGTCGAATACCGAAGACGGTAAAGTATGCATACGGGTATGCATACTTGAAGTCCGAAAATTTCTGCTGGATTTTGCAGTATATATGCGTACGGGTACGCATAATTAAAGTCCTTGAATACCTTATTCTTAGGTTATGAAGGCTTAAGGGCACGTTTGGAGTCGTTATTTCGTTTTTTCGGGTCGGGTTCTTGAACCGAACTAAATACGTGAAAACCAAGCAATGTAAACCAATAAAAAGGTGTTAGGTTATGTAAAATGATATCATATCAATAAGTCACGAAATTGTAAGTCTTGGAGAGGAGAAAAATCACACGGAGCGAAATCTAGGGTTTTGGAGCGATTCTCAATCATATCAATATCTCTAACCTTTTCTTATATGTATATCATGGATATTTCTACATCCATGAGTAGCTAAACACCTATTGATTGAGGATGAATTCTATGTTGTAAACAAGATTTGAGTTATTATATTAATCTACTTTGAAGTTCTTCATATGATTATCGATTGTTTATAATATTTGAATATTTATGATTGATTGATAGATTGTTTAGGTGGCCAACTAAATTGATTTTTTGATTCAATCTATTGCTAGTATTGAGTTAGGAGATAAGTAATCGTCGAATAACTTGTACACAAGTAGAGAATACGAAACCTTAAGAGGGATTCTGTGGAGCGATTTTGTGTATAAACAACACTAAAAAGTGGACCTTGATCTAAGAGTCTAACTAATAGGATCAACCTATAAATTCACAAAAGATAAAGCATTCAACTAAATTACACTTTGAGTGATCTACTACTAGGTGGCTTAGACGAATAGAATCTGGTAGGCGAGAACTTATATATCCAGTGATATAAGGAATTTATAGGATAACACTGATCTAGTTGTTATTCCACGGTTGGTGATAATCTATGATTTACGACAAGTAGGAAACTACAATAACTCATTGACGGTTTATTAACGAAGAAGGGTTCCTCGATCATATCTCTCTCTATTGCTTACAACTTAATATTTTCAATTGCTTTTATTTACTTTGTTCGAAATCTAAAACAGTCGTCCCCTTTGTGACACTTTGACAACTAAAACTCACTGCTCTTCGTGGGAAAGATCCTTACTTCCATTATATTACCAGTTAATTATGTGGAAATAAGTGATTTAATTTGATTGCACTCACGACGTGCATCAAATTTTGGCGCGGCTTCCGGGGAGCAGTCGGTAGCTTTGGTTGTTATTTCTTTTAGTTTTATTATTGTTTTTAGTATTTCTTATTAGTTTTTAATTTCGTTTTTTAGATTTTTATTTTCAGGTACTGAATCTCTGGCACCGAAAGATTGAGATTATTTGAGGTGAGCTATTCAAACCCGTAAAGGAACGATACTATAAGCATGTCAGCAAACACAACTAGAACCTTCAGAAGAGATGGTGGACGACACAAACCCTCCACTACCTCCGCCTCAGGAGAGGAAGCTGCGAGAGTTGACATTTCCATGCTTAGATTCGCAACCACTGTGTATTACAATTACTAACCCAGTGGAGCTGAAGTTGAATCTTGTTCATCATCTACCAAAGTTCAAGGGACTTCCAGGTGAAGATCCGAATCGTCATCTTCAAAAATTTCAACAGAAGATGACAAGTCTTAGGCAAAGTACCGAAGACAGCGATACAACATTGTGCAAGCTTTTCAATTCTCTTTAATAGATTCAACATAAGAATGGTTGTATTACCTTCCTCCAAGGATAATTACAACATGGAATGAGATGAAAAAGCTATTTTTAGAGAAATATTTTCCTACTTTGAAAGCAGCCTCTGTTCGTAAGGAGATTAGTGGTATTCTTCAGATTACTGGGGAGTCTCTCTATGAATACTGGGATAGGTACAAAAAGTTAGTGGAAAGATTCCCCCATCACAACATATCCCCAACACTCATCATTCAATACTTCTATGAAGGGTTACTTCCAGAGCAACGGAACTTCATTGATGCAGCCGCTGGTGATTCACTTAATGAAAAGACAATATTGCAGGAAACCAGCTTGATTGAGAGCATGGCTTCGAATGCTCAACAATTTTACACCAGAAATGACTCAAATTTCAGAAGAGTTAGCAATATGGAGGAAACATCACAGTCAGAACAACGGATGCACAATATAGAGAAGGTAGTACAAAGGATGGCAGCAGTAATCATTCCATCATACGAATATGAAGCCGAGGTAAATGCCATATTTCCTAATCAGAGGACAAGGTATGATCCCTACTATAATACCTACAATACGGGTTGGAAAGACCACCCAAATTTTAGTTATGCTAACAAACAAGCTGCAGCTCCTAATCCATAAGGCGAGACAAAATGGATTTCAACAACAACCTCAGAATGAGGAATCCAAGTTTGAAGCACTCATCTCCATAATCAAACAGAGTCAGCTAGAAACCAATCAATTCATACAGAAAGCCGAACAGAATCAGCTGAAAACTGATAATGCTTTTAGAGATTTACATATGCAAATGGGGCAATTAGCTACAACAGCTGGCAAGTTGAGGGCACAAGCATCAACGAAGTTGCCATCTCAAACGTTTGTGAATCCAAGAGAGCACGTCAATGCAGTAACGTTAAGAAGTGGAAAGCAAGTAGCGGATTCTAATCTAGATACAGGAGAAGTACGCGTATCTAGTGACGATATTGAGAAGGAAGTAGAAGCGGAAATCGTACCTAAGGAAAAGCCTACCTCAACCGGTCAACCTAAGGACACGGTTCCCACTTTTACCATACCACCTCCTTTCCCTAGTCGTTTTTCCAAATCCAAGAAAGATGCTCAAGACAAAGAGATCATGGATATTTTCAGCAAGATATACATCAACATTCCTTTTATTGAGGCCATCAGAACCATACCCAGGTATACCAAGGTTTTGAAGGATTTGTGTACAAGGAAGGATAGGTTGATTGCTAATAAGATCATTCAAGTAGGCGAAAGTGCTACAGCTATGTTACTTAAGAAGATGCCAACAAAGTGTAAAGATCCTGGAGGTTTCATGGTACCCGTTACCATTGGTAACCGACGATTTGAGCGTGCTTTGCTTGATTTGGGAGCATCCATAAGTGTTATATCAGCCGATGTTTATGATTCTTTGAATCTTGGACCTTTGAAAGAATCAAAGCTTACTATTCAATTGGCTAACAAGTCCAATATATATCCTAAGGGAGTCGTGGAGGACGTGTTAGTTCAAGTTAATCAGTTAATCTTTCCGGTTGATTTCTACATTGTGGATATGCACAATGGAGATAAATGTTCACCTACTTCGTTACTTATTGGGAGACTGTTCATGAAGAATGAAAATACGAAGATTGATGTTGATAGTGGTGCACTCACTATGGAATTTGATAAAGGGATCATACAGTTCAATATTTTTGAAACCATGCGCTATCCTAGTGATGTTCACTCAGCTTTCTCGATTGATGTTATTGGTTCGTTAGCACAACAAATGTTTGATTGATTTGAATGTTGAAGATGAACTTGGAGTTATGATACGGAATAGCATTGACTTGGACGTTCATGGACAACCAAACCTGGACGTTGACTTAGCCAAAGAGATAGTTGATATGTGTGGTGCCTTAATAGGACTACAAGAAGCTAAACCGGGTAATATTTCTTATATTTCTTTACCCATAACTAATGAGGTTCTGTTACCCTCTATTGTGCAGGCACTGAAACTAGAATTGAATCCACTTCCAGACCACTTAAAGTACGTGTACTTGGGTGATAAAGAATAACTTCCGGTGATTATTGCAAATAACCTCACCTCAATACAAGAAGAACATCTCCTTAGGGTTCTGAAAGAGCACAAACGACTATTGGTTGGACAATTGCTGATATCAAAGGCATTATTCCATCCATGTGCATGCATAGAATCCTAATGGAAGATAATTTCAAGCCATTACGTGATGCTCAGCGTAGGCTTAACCCCCCAATGATGGAGGTCGTGAATAAAGAGATCCTCAAATTGCTAAGCGTGGGGGTAATTTACCCAATTTCTGACAGCAAATGGGTTAGCCCGGTTCAGGTGGTGCCTAAGAAAGCAGGTGTCACTGTTGTTAGAAATCAAGATGATGAACTTGTTTCTACAAGAGTTAAAACAGGATGGAGAGTGTGCATAGACTACAGAAATCTTAATGCCACAACTCGAAAGAATCACTTTCCTTTGCCTTTCATTGATCAGATGTTAGAGAGGTTAGAGGGACACTCACATTATTTCTTTTTGGACAGTTATTCGGGGTACAATCAGATTGTTATTGCACCAAAAGATCAAGAGAAGACTACTTTCACTTGTCCTTTTGGTACGTTTTCCTATAGACGGATGTCGTTTGGTCTTTGCAATGCACCTGCCACTTTTCAGAGGTGTATGGTTAGTATATTTTCTGACTACGTGGAACACATCATTGAGGTATTTATGGATGATTTTAGTGTTTGTGGAAATTCATTTGATAATTGTTTACAAGATCTTGAACTTGTGCTTAAAAGATGCATAGACACTAATGTTGTTTTAAATTGGGAGAAATGCCACTTTATGGTAAACCATGAAATAGTGCTTGGTCACATCGTGTCCTCTCTAGGGATTGAAGTTGACAAAGCAAAGATAGATTTGATAAGAAACTTACAATATCCTACTTCGGTGAGGGAGATTCGTTCTTTTCTTGATCATGCATGTTTTTACATGCGGTTTATCAAGGATTTCTCCAAAATCTCAATGCCGATGTACAAATTATTGCAAAAGGAGGTTATTTTTGACTTTAACAAGGATTGCATGGATGCCTTTGATAAATTGAAAGAATTGTTGACAACTGCACCAATTATCAAGTCACCATATTGGTATTTGCCGTTCGAATTAATGTGTGATGCAAGTGGCTATGAAGTTGGAGCCGTTTTGGGTCAAAGAGTAGACAAGCTGTCTCATGTGATTTATTATGCATCTAGGACCCTAAACGATGCACAAATCACTATTCTACCACAGATAAAGAATTTTTGGCTATAATATTTGCACTATAAAAATTTAGATCATATTTGCTGGGTACAAAAGTGATTGTATATTCCGATCATGCAGCACTTTGGTACCTATTAAAGAAGAAAGAAGCTAAGACAATACTGATACGGTGGATTCTACTGTTACAAGAATTTGATTATAAAATAAAGGATAAAAGAGGTATTGAAAATACTGTTGATGATCATCTTAGTAGACTTGTTGTTTTCGAAGAAGAACTTCCTTTACAAGATCGTTTTCCGGATGAACAACTTTTCTCAATTGAAGATTCAACACCTTGGTACGCGGATATAGTGAACTACTTGGTTACAAGACAAGTACCTAGTACAATGTCTAATTTTCAAAAGCTTAATTAAGCTTAAGAAAATAGCCAAGCAGTATGTGTGGGATCAGCCCTACTTGTGGAATTCTGACCAAATCATCCGCATGTGCGTACCTAATTATGAATTTCACTCTATTCTTACTTTTTTTCATACATATGCATGTGGTGGTCACTTTTGTTATAAACATACCGTTTTCAAAGTACTTGGAAGTGGATTTTATTGGCCTACCCTATTTGAGGATGCATGTATTTTATGCAAATCTTGTGATAGATGTCAAATAACGGGCAATCTAGGTGCTCGAAATCAAATGCCACTCGCACCAATTCTTGTTGTTGAAGTATTTGATGTGTGGGGAATTGATTTTATGGGTCCTTTTGTGAATTCTCACGGAAAATTTTATATACTTCTTGTTGTGGATTATGTTTCTAAATGGGTGGAAACTAAAGCCACCCCTATTAATTATTCTCAAGTTGTTTGTGAATTTGTGAAGGAATATATTTTCTATAAACATGGTATACCAAGAGTGGTTATCAGTGATGGAGGTTATCATTTTCAAAATACTTTCATGCTCTACTCAAAAAGGACAACATAACACACAAGGTTGGTACACCGTATCACCCACAAACTAGTGGGCAAGCCGAAATCTCGAACCCTGAGATTAAATCCATTCTTGAGAAAACGGTTAACACTACACGGAAAGATTGGAGTTATAGGTTTAACGATGCACTTTGGGAATATAGAACGGCGTACAAAAAACCGATTGGTATGTCTCCATATCGGTTGGTCTATGGCAAAGCTTGCCATCTTCCGGTTGAACTTGAACACAAGTAATATTGGGCGATAAAGATGTGCAACTTGGATTATGACAATGCGGCGAAACAAAGGAAGTTGCAATTCAACGAGCTAAAGGAGATACGTGATGATGCTTACGAGAGTTCTCGTATTTACAAGGAGAAGACGAAACTTTTCCACGACAAGATAATTTCTCGAAAAAAATTTGTTGTGGGGCAAAAAGTTCTTTAATTTTATTTCCTGGTAAGCTAAGGTCCAGATGGATTGGACCATATGTTGTTACTAATGTTTATTCTCATGGCGCAATTGAAATTTCTAATCTTAGAGATGGAACAAATTTAAAGATGAACGGGCATAGTTTGAAGATGTATTATGAAAACATTGCTT
Source organism: Papaver somniferum (assembly GCF_003573695.1). Taxonomy (NCBI): domain Eukaryota; kingdom Viridiplantae; phylum Streptophyta; class Magnoliopsida; order Ranunculales; family Papaveraceae; genus Papaver; species Papaver somniferum. The sequence continues at coordinate 183,532,057 of NC_039362.1, read as the reverse complement.
ATGTGGATATGGATGTGCAAGAATTTCATGATAATCTCCCTATGGAGGAGTCATTGACGGAATGCCAAGTCGGACTGCGGACATTAAACTAAGCGCTAAATGGGAGGCAACCCATCGGTTTTGTATCTCTGTCCCTTTTGTTTTTAGTTTTCTTAGTTTTTCATATCATATATTGCATTCCCATATTGAATTTTACAAAATCCTAAATCTATAATGAAAGTTTTGACGAATTTTCGTCAGAAAATTCTGACTGCGTAGTTGTCAGGAAAACAGCTCCCGAGACTTCATATGGAGTCCGATTTGAGTGGTTCACCCAAACTTTTAAAGAGAACAAATTCACCTTTATTTTCCAAAAAGAAAATCTGAATTTGGAGTAGTTAACTTGGACCGATTGGCCTGGACATTTGAGTTTCGGAATACGTGAAGACCAAGCAATGTAAACCTATAAAAAGGTGTCAGGTTATGTAAAATGATATCATATCAATAAGTCATGAAATTATAAGTCTTGAAGAGGAGAAAAATCACACGGAGCGAAATCTAGGATTTCGGAGCGATTCTCAATCATAACGATATCTCTAACCTTTTCTTATATGTATATCATGGGTGTTTCTACATCCATGAGTAGCTAAACACCTATTGATTGAGGATGAATTCTAAGTTCTAAACAAGATTTGAGTTATTATATTAATCTACTTTGAAGTTCTTCACATGATTATCGATTTTTTATACTATTTAAATATTTATGATTGATTGATAGATTATTTAGGTGGCCAACTAAATTGATTTGTTGCTTCAATCTATTGCTAGTATTGAGTTAGGAGATAAGTAATCGTCGAATAACTTGTACACAAGTAGAGAACACGAAACCTTGCAGAGGGATTCTGTGTACCGATTGTGTGTATAAAAACACTAAAAAGTAGACCATGATCTAAGAGTCTAACTAGTAGGATCAACCTATAAATTCACCAAAGATAAAGCATTCAACTAAATTACACCTTGAGTGATCTACTACTAGGTGGTTTAGACGAATAGAATCTGGTAGGCGAGAACTTCCGTATCCAGTGATATAAGGAATTTAGGGGATAACAATGATTTAGATGTTATTCCACGGTTGGTGATAATCTATGATTAACGACAAGTAGGAAACTATAATAACTCATTGACGGTTTATTAACGAAGAAGGATTCCTCGATCATATCTCTCTCTATTGCTTACAACTTAATATTTTCAATTTCTTTTATTTACTTTGTTCGAAATTTAAGACGAAACCCCCCTTTGTGACACTTTGACAACTAAAAATCACTGCTCTTCGTTGGAACGATCCTTACTTCCATTATATTACCAGTTAATTATGTGGAAATAAGTGATCTAATTTGATTGCACTCACGACACACATCAAGTGATTAGTTTCAACACTTAAATTTTGAATCCCAATTGTGAAAACGGGTGTTGATATGTTCCGTTATGAATAGAAGTTGATTTAGTAGTTTTAATGAAGTCCAGTTCTTTGTGAACAAGTTTTCAAAATAACGGGAAAACTGGAAGGAATTCACCTATGTGAGCATAGAAGTGGTGCCGCTTCTCATAAGAGTGAGGTTCTCTTGGAATTTCTCATGAAACCAGGCAAGCACAAGGCCATAATAGTGCGAAGCAAAAATCGAACTCATTAAAGGTATTAATGATACCATGTGTGTGGTGTTTCCAGCTGTGTCATATATGAGTAGAGAGTTAAATCCAAGGCCACCATCAACTTCGATATAACATTGAAACGTTTACGCTAAGCAAAAGTTTAATCTTCGTGACACCTTTGTCTATATATAGAATCATCACATTACTCGTTTGACTTATATATTTAATCTGGTGAGGGATTGTTGAATATCTGATTAATATTCAAGTATGGTAGATTAAATATATGTTTTGGTTAACGAAGAAAACCTACAAGATTGAGGGGAAAAGACATAATGTAACTGTTTTGCTTTAAAGAGGCATAAATTAGTTACGGACGTTTCAATTTGGAATTGGAATTGTAGAGACATGTCTGTATTGAATATGTGTCATTGATAACTAAGAGACATGCCTATATTGAATAGGTATCATTGATAACTAAGAGACATGTCCACTGAGAATGGGTTTTACTGATGCCTTTTCCACGAGTTTTGAAGAGACATGTCCTTGTCCTCTGCAAATTATAAAAAGGTTCAAGTAATACTTGAAAGTGCACTAAAAATTCTCTTCTCCCTCTTTTTTAAACGAGAAATAATATTGATTATAGTTCAAGGGTGATTCGTCGATTGTTGTTGATCGCCGGTTACTCAAAGGCTTTATTATATCATGAGAAACGGTTTGCACTTAATTTCGCAACAAATTCTTAATAAACAGGAGCAAATAACGTTTTAAGGAAAGCGATTACGCATCTTCAAACCATCGATGTTTCGATTTCATACCCAAATTTTCCAACAAAGAGTTTTCATTGTTTTTACCCGTCACAGTAATAGAAATACAATTGGAAGACATGTTTATTATGTTTGCAATAGTGCCCAGTTTGGTTGGGTTAAATTTGCATTCAACTTTCTCCAACATCTCTCATATATAGTAGTAATTTAAAGTCATTTTTGAAAGCTTGACCTTTGAAGAAAATGAAAACCTATTCAAGCACAAATTAAGTAGCTTTTATAACATAGTTTTTTAAACTAACAGGATGTTAGTCCTCAAGGGAGTTGGGTGTAGTTGTGTTTTTTCCCGTTAGTCGTGAGGGAGTTCGAGGGAGTCTCTCAAAATTCCCGTTAGTCGTGGGAGAGTTTAGAAGAGTCTCCCAAACTCCCTAAAAAACCCCGTTAATCGTGGGGAGTTTGAAAGAAACTCTTAAACTCCCTGTTAGTGGTAAATATTAGAATGATAGGGAGTTTGTTTTTTTGGGGAGTTCTAGGGAGTTTATAGTGTATTTTTGCCTCACTCCAAATCTCTCAAAAAAGTAGAGATTTTGGGAGAGTCTCTCAAACTCCCTACACTCAACACACCAAACTCTCTCAAACTCCCTATACTCTCTTACACTCCCTAAAAATCCCCAAGATTCAAAATACATTAAACCCCCTCCAACTCACTCGTGGACTAACCCCCTGTAATATTATATCAGCATGTAAGTAACTTGTGAATCATGCGTAGAATTATTGATGCATGAAGCAGACATAAAGCTGTTTATTTATTTTTTAGTGAAGAGTTTTTAGAGCTAGCACTATGGAGAGGAATATCCCTTCCTTATCCTCTCTATCCCTGAAAACACCAAATTTCCATCTCCTATGGTCTCCTATATCCCTACATGAGTAGGGATATCAATCTATTTCTCTTCTTGCCTTATCAGATCTGATCATCCTTGTAGGGAAGGGAAATCACACGGGTACTTAATACCCGTATTTTTTTTGCACTTTACGAATATTGAATATCCGTATTTTTTTCTGGTTTTTAAAGTTTTACCTTAAAACTTTTCTTTTTCACTCCCTTTTTTACTAAAACCCTTTTTCTTTTACATATTTGATATCTTTTTTTTATTCTAAAAAATCTTTTTCACCTAGATAAATATTTTTTTATTAAAAAAAACGGCTACTCAGTACCCGTTTGACACTATTCATACGCGTACTGAGTATCCGTTATATGTAGGAAAGGGATGAGAAGACACCATAACAAGCTTGCCTTCCATGTGTCATCCCTTCCCTATATTTAAGGGATAGGGAAGGGATAACCAGCACCGTAGTGCTAGCTGTTAAGTTAGAAGGACGTTTTGAAAATGTCTGGTAGATGCTAGAGTTGGGCAATGCAATTGCTTGGGACAGCTGCCGATAATTGGTTACGAATTGCGATCAAAATCAGGAAATCAACACGTAGTTGCAGTTGCACATCTATCAGGTCCGCAAAGCTCGGTCTTTGAACGTTTAACAAATTGCATCTATTACGGCTAAGATTCGGAGTATCGTACATGTATAATTGTATATCCATTTTTTTATATATATACATGCTTGACCAATCCTAAGTTTCTATCCGATAGAAAAATTTTAAGATCTATAATTTTCTTCCGTGCTATTTATAGATAGATTAGCAACCCATCATCCAAGAAAAATAGCAATTCAACTTCAGATAATCACATACACATTTCACTCTTTCTCTGCTTTTATAAGAGATTTTAGACAAGTATTGTTTACCCAGAAACATTTTGGGATCACGGTGGGATATTGATTTTTAAGTTGATGTTGAAACTAGGAAGGATCCCTATTAACCAAATGATTGGTCAGTTTTTTGGTTCATCTGGGTGGTTAATGGGGTTCTAGGTCTCTGTAGTGGACCGTATCCTTCTAATTTCAACCATGATTGCAACCAATAAATCAATGTATCACTGTGGTCGCCAAATATTTTAATATATTTTCCTAAAATAGTTGTAGTATATTTTTCTCTTTGAAAGGCCTGAGTATTAAGTCATGGGCACTCTCAACTGAAGGAAACCAATTTTAATGTGGAACGACAAGGACTGAATGGGCAAGTCCTAGCTATTGCATTTGCTAAATTGTGCACCATTGATATCTCTGACAACAAAATCGTGAAAGTGATGTTGGTATCCAGTTCTCCAATTCCCTCTTTATCTTCATTTCTGAGCAAGCTAAAGGTGTTTGTTGTTATTGGAGCCATCCCCAGTGGAGTGGCTATCCAATCTACCTCCCAAGTTAGAAGTGGTGGATTTTCCCTAGGGCATTGACCTTTGGAGCCTATATACCAAACCGCCGGAAAGGTATAGGTAAGAGCACACCACAGTCACGACAAAAAAAATGCTATTTCTGCATAAAAATCCATCCGCAACAGGAACTGCTATAACTGCCAAAAGCCTAAGAAGCTAAAATACTAAATGCGGTTTTTATCTTCGTCCGTGAGAGTATACACGTTTAATGCCAAGAAATCTATAAATAGAACGCAAGAATTTCAACTTCCAAGAAATACATATCTCAAACTTTTTATATTTTCCTCTCTCAAACTAAACCCATTGATATTTTCTTTCCTCGCAGAGGATGAATTTAGAAGAATTGAAAACTCAGCAAACCAATCATGATTGTAACTGAAAAATCAATCTCTCATTGTGGTCACCAAATATTTTAGAGTTCGAATTTTTTTATTGTATACACCAAAACATTTGGCTCCCGGTGGGAGATTGAGAATTAGTGAGAATTAAAGTTGGTTTCGGGATGCAAATAAAGGCTATGATCGTTCAAGTCTTGGTTCACCAAGATGAAGAAGGGTATTGTACAAGACATAATACAAGGCCGGAGGCTTTGTGCCGGAACACAAAATATTTGTAGAGCATTAGGTGTGTAGGACGGGATCGAGACAACTATTTTACTTGCCTGACAGAAAACGCCATCTGAAGGAGTTATGCTTTTGTTTGAGGATGAAAACGGTTTCTGCTGATTTTGGTAAATTCGTGTGTGTGGATGAGAAACGAGTCTAAACCCTAAACAATGTACTGCACGGGAGTACTTTTGATTCGAGAGATCAATCTGTACAAATCTGGTCTAAACCAAGAAATGGCTGTTCCAGGCTTGTCTCGGTGACAAAGTGAAGGAGAAGGGTTGGTCTTAGGGAGGAAGCGAAGAAAGTGTTGAGACCAGAATCGTTGATTCTGGAAGTGTGGCGTTTTGTGAATTGTATCAGAAAATTGGAATGGCTAGCTGAGTGAAAAGCTATCAGATGATTTCTGGATGTGTATTGTTCTCTGACCAAAAACTTGTTGTTTGGTGGAAATAGGTGAGACCTATTTATACAAGTCGCAGTAAAACGTACCCTGGTCTCGTAGGAAGTGAAAACGGTTGAGTGGTGGAAGAAAAGAGTAACGGGTAACGCCTGGAATTGATGTTTCCATAATGAAGGATACGTTTCACCATTACTTCTTGTCATTACTAACCGCCTCGCTTTACAACACTTTCTTGTAATGGGCGTATTGCACGCCGCACGCTGTAAACCGCCATACCAATACCCTGATGAATATTCCCCAGTTTGTGACATGTTTTGATGTCTCGAGTGTTTTCGTGGAAAACATGTAGCACTTTGCTGCGTGTGGCAAGTTGAAATTGAGAGGCTTGCCGCAGGTAAATAGAATGTGATGCTATTAGGCTCGTCTTGGCTGGTCGCCTAAAACTTGTCACAAGCTCGCCTGCTTGGTGGCGAACTTCGATGGCTGAGATCGCATCTTATGAATAAGGGTAGCCGTTGATTGTGGCTACCTTGTGTTGGCGTCTGAAGATGGCGCAGTGGCATTTTGATGCACGCCAGTAGCAATGCGGCATGGCTGGCATGACTCGTGCATGCCAGTGGCACGGTGGTGCAAGTGGCGCTTGGCGTAGCCATGGCCATTAATTTTAGCCGGCTGGTCACTTGAAAGTTGCCACAAGTCTGTCAACCCGGTGGCAAACTTGGATGGCTGAGATTGCATCTCATGTGGAAGGATAGACGTTGATTATGGATACCTTCTGTCGGCGCCTGGAAACTTTGTCTAAATTAGGATTTGGTATGCCGAAACTAGTGTTTCAAAACCCAGCCGGACCGGCTGGTTGAACCGGTAACCCAACCAGTAAGAAAAACGGTCTTGGTCAATAGTGACCCACAAACATGTTAAAAAAACAGTAAACCCGAAGAACTGGGCGGTTGGACCAGTAACCCGTGAGACCCAGTCCGGTCCAAAACTGATTTGAGAATACCTTTACCGATTCGTAAGAACAAGAAAAAAAAATTGGAACCACGATTCAATCTGGAAACATTCCGTATATATTCCATTAAAAGATCAAACATACATGAAGAAAGCTTTAGAAAGATGGATATGCTAGCATATGTATGAGCACTATTACAAACAATCAATCAAATAAATAATACAAAAATCATGATGAAATAACTATAAGTTTTTGATTTCTTCCCATATTACAGATCCATAGAAAGAGAGAATAGATTTTTCATAACAATACATTTTTGATTCCTTCAAACAGAGATGGAGGCATGGAATGATGGCTCTGAGTGTACGTAATAGAGAGTTATGGTGTTGGAGAGAGAGGTGTATGAGAGAGAGAAAACAAATGCTTTAAGCAGTTAGGGTTAGGGGGGAGTGGAAACGTAATAAGTTACATTAAAAGGGTATATATGGAGTTAAAAATGTTGAAGAATTTAGTCAATGAGTAAAGCCTAATTAACAAGATCATTCTCAGAAGTATGTGTATAAGCCATAACTAAATAATTTCTCATACATTATATATAATGATCCAGTGACCCACCGGTTCGACCACTGGTGGAACCATACGATCATGATCCAATTATTTTTTCGGTTCACTCTGCGGTCCGGGTCTTAAAATATTGGCCGAAACCTTAACTAGCGTATATGGCATGCCGTTTGGCATGTGCGCCTGGCATGTGTGTTTTGGCAATTTTGGCATGCTGCTTGGCATGTTTGGCATGCCGATTGGCATGTGCGTCTGACACGCGCGTTTTGGCGGGTTTGACATGCTGCTTGGTATGTTTGGCATGCCGATTGGCATGTGTGTTTGGCACGCGTGTTTTGGCGAGTTTGGCATGCTACTTGGCATGTTTGGAATGTTGATTGGCATGTGCGTCTGCACGCACGTTTTGGCGGGTCTGGCAAGATACTTGGCATGCCGATTGGCGTGTGCGTCTGGCACCCGCGTTTTGGCGGGTCTGGCATGCTGCTTGGCATGTTTGGCATGCCGATTGGCATGTGCGTCTGGCACGCGCGTTTTTGCGGGTTTGGCATGCCGATTGGCATGGGCATATGGCACGCGCGCTTGGTGAGTTTGGCATGCTGCTTGGCCTGGTGTCGGTTTTTGGGAAACCAACTTAGTATGGCAACCTATTTTAAGGCTGCGGCAGGTTTGGAACAACCTAATTGGTCAATGAAAGTAGGGGGAAACTAAGCATGGGCGTGACTCCTCTTTTAGTGCGCGTGGCGGTTTTAGAGAGGCCTGATTGGTCGATGGGAAGTGGGGTCGGAAAGCTAGGGAGTGACCACACTTCCAGTGCGCTGTGGCAGATTTAATTGCCTAGTTTGGCTAAGCATAATTTCGACCAAGGGATCTAGTGTGCTGCGCGGGGCGCGAAACCCTAATTTTTGCAAGTTAGTCGGGTTTATGAGTTTTTGGTGAGTTATCACAACAATTGGCTGGATTTTGTATGCTTCCACAAAAATCCTTATTTATAGAATGCAGTGTGTTTTCCGTCTGAGCATTTTTTGTAATGGCCTTAATTTTGGTACTTGGAGGTTCATGCTACTCTGCTGCGAGCGAACACAAATCCATCATGCCATACCGATATTAAGGGTTCTGCCGGGGAACATAGCACAGGAAAGTACTCAGTGAGTCTTGTGTTGGCGAGGTGCCGAAATTTACAGAGCGTTTGGGATGGTTGATACATTCGCCAGTCTGGATAAATTTCATGTAAATATATTGAATGGCTCAATAAATATGCTGGTGGAGAAGTTAGCACTCACGACACCGTTTCCTTGCAGAGTGACGTGAGATGCAAGATTTTACGATTTTGACCCTAAGCTAAAAACCACCATCAACAGCTTTCTATATTGTAACGTAACTGCGCCACTGGCTAAAATAAATAAAAAAAAAAAAAATCAAGACTTCAAACACTACCGTAACGTATCAGTTTAGTCACTTGGAAGGTCACATGTATTGAGGCATAAATAACTTTATCTGACTCAAGAATTGTTGAATTGTTACAATGTTTTTAGAAATAAATGAAAAACTAAGTTTCATATTTAAGGTATTAAACGTTCTCCTGCATCTTAAATCAATTTCACAAACATTGAGTTATTTATACTCACTAACCTCTAAAATTTAAAGAATAGCAAGGCACGAAAATAATTTCAATCAAATCAAACATAAATTTAGCAGACATTTTATAGCCCGATTTCTTTAAAATTGTACCATCTTGTAAATGACTTGTTCACAAGTTTGTGATACATGAACATTGCATAAAAAACTTGTAAATAACGTGTTCATAAGTTTGTGATGCATGAACATGGCATAATTTTTCCATGTTTGTTGCTCTTTTTTTTTTGCAAGACCTCAATACAATTCTATTCACGAGCTTCAAGGAATCTCTGCTGGTCTAAATCTTTCCAATAATCCAAGTATTAGCGAGCAATAAAATAATGTATATTGCTTCCAAAGTAACTTTGTTTTTACTTTTTTTTACCAAAAGTATATTTCGATTTTACCAAAGGTCCATACCATTAAGTATCATCATATTGACTACTCACAACATAAGTAAACCGATATTAATGTGGTATTGTCTACAAAAAAATTGGTAAAACCAGCCTTCAACTCACCTAACCTAATTATATTTTAGAAATAAATTAAACAAGTTGGTAAACCCATCCTTCAACTCACCTAACCTAAGTATATTGTCTACAAACATAAGTATATTGTAGAAATAAATCAAACATAAGTAAACCGATAGTTTGGCTGCAAAAATGGCACCGTCTACAAACAAATTGGTTAACCCATCCTTCAACTCACCTAACCTCTCTTTCAAAGGAAGTTCCGCCTCAAAAATCAACACTAATGTAAACCCCTCTCCCAAAATCAGTCCTAATATAAATCCCCTTTCAGCTCTCATGTTGGAATCAGATGCTATGGATCTTCACATAGTAAATCTTTTAAATGAGAAGGGTGAAGAACCTAAATTCTCCAAAGGTATAGTTTTCAATGCTGATGCTTCTGGTGTTCAACCCTCTCAAACTGATAAGGATGATCTTCGCCATGTTACCTAAAGCAACAAAACTATAATGCTCGCAACTTATAAAATTGAAAATTATGCTTACAACCCTTTCCATGCTCGGGCCTCTGCTACTCAAAAACTACTTTTCGAGGTCGAACCGGAACCCACCTATCCACCAGGATTTGGCCCTACCTCCAATTCCCTGATTATCTCTACAGAAATTCCAAACCGTTTAGATGAAAATCAAAAGAGAAAAAGATCACCAAAACCCCTACTCAACCCAGAAAAAGACTAAATGTACTATTTTACCAAACTCTAAGACTGAATCTGGATTTCCTTCTAAACCTAATTTTCCACATAATCTTCTTCTCAATTTTCAATGTGGCTCTGCTGACAAAACCCCTCTTTCTGACAATGGCAAAAATTCCATTAAGTCTCATAAGGCTACCAAGGGTGAGAAAGGGAGGAGATTTGTTAGAGATGCTGGAGTTAAAGTGGCTATAAAGGATAGTTTTGCGTATGCAAATCAATTGGAAATTTATGCTAATCATGTTGATTTTCGAAAAAAAAATTGATTTTTATTCTTCTGTTTTTCTCAGAATTCACTTATTCTCAAATACTTTAAGGAATTTCACTGTGAAGACCAACAATTTCATGAACCTAGTTTATCCTGTTGTTTCTTATTTTTGGAAATTCATTAAGATTTATCCTGGAATTGTCAAGGACTAGGTCCTCCTCATACTAGACAACAATTAAAAAAACTCATCATCTCTCATGAGCCTAACATTATTTTCCTATCTGAGACAAAATAATTTCATACTTTTGTTGAAAACACTTTGCATTCCTCTTTGTATTATAACCATGTTTGTCAGAATCCTGTTGGTAAAGCAGGAGGTCTAGATGTTGCTTGGGATAAAGATGTGAAACTTAAAGTTCTTTACATGGATGATAATCAGATAAACTGTAGTGTTTGGGATGAGCAATCCAACTCTGAATGGATCCTAACCTGTATGTATGGTAGTCCTTATAAGGATCATAGAAAGGATGAATCTTGGAATATAGTTAATCAAATGGGTGACTCTATGAGTCACCCTTGGCTGATTTTAGGAGACCTGAATTTTATCAGGATGAAAAAAGAGGAGGGAATGCTGCTAATGACATTTCCATTAGGAAATTCTCCTCTATGTTTGATAGCTTAGGGTTAAAAGATATAGGATTTATTGGTTTCCCTTTCACTTGGTCCAACCATCATGAGGATGGCACTCTAATTGAAGAAAGATAGGGGCATGTCCAATGGCTCTTGGCTTGCCCAATTAATTTCCCAATGCTAGCCTTAGACACCTGAATCGTTTGGGTTCTGACCATTGCTCTATTCTGCTCAACACTGCCATCCCTGCCAGGATGGACATAAACCTTTTAAATTCTTTGGTCTTTTTCAGAATGAGCAGAAGTGTAGGGACATAATAATTTTTCTTGGGATACTCACATTAATGGTTCTAAAGCTTTTGTTTTGATGAATAAGCTTGCTATTGTTAGAAAAGAAGTTAGTCTTTGGAATAAAATTAACTTTGGTAATTAACATCAAAAATAATCTTACTAATATGAACAACAAATTAAATCAAAGTATGTCCAATCCTAATATCAGATTAAATGACAGAAACCTCTTAGGTACTAAGGCTGAGATACATAAACTTCATGATTATGAAGAAGAGCTGCGAAAAATAAAGGGAAGAGAGAACACTATTCAATTAGGAGATAAAAACACACATTATTTTCATCAGAATGTTGTTATTAAACAAAGAAGAAATACAATCACGGGGTTATATGATATTAATAACAATTGGGTAGAGGGTAGAGATAAAATTGCAAACTGTCTTAACATATATTTTGAAACTCTGTTAACCTCCTCAAAACTTGTTATGAATAACGACATTATTAATCTTGTCCCTTCCTCTATTACTGATCTAGAGAACTCTCAACTGATGGTGTCTTTCTGAACCCTCTTTGGAACGCTTCCTAATTCCAGTCCCGGCCCGGATGGGTGTCCTGCCTGCTTCTTTCAAAAAAAAAACTGGAATACTGTCAAATCTGATATCATAGGAACTGTTAAGGCTTTCTTTAGGAGTGGTCATATACTAACCAAGCTAAACCAAACTCATATGTCTTTAATCCCCAGAATTCTTCATCCTACTGGTCTTGGAGATTACCGTCCTATTAGTTTATGCAACATTGTTTATAAGATCATCTCTAAAGTTATTTCCAACAGGTTAAAGCCTTTCCTTGATAGATTGATATCTCCATATCAATCCGCTTTTGTTAAACAACGTCTTATTTCTGACAATATTTTGGTGGCACATGAGAAAATTCATGTTGTGAGGAAAAAAATAAGAAAAGAAAAACTGATTTACTAGGTCTCAAAATAGATATGTCCAAAGCTTTTAACCGTGTCGAATGGGATTTTCTCATTGCTGTTCTTCGTAGAATGGGGTTCTGCGATGCCTGGTGCTCTCTCATCTTTCAATGTATTAGCACCAGCCAGTTTGTGATTCTTGTGAATCATGTGCCTTGCAAACATTTCAAACCCTCTAGAGGATTAAGGCAAGGGGATCCGTTATCCTCTTACCTGTTCATTCTTTGCATGGAATCCTTCTCAAGGACTTTATCAAATGGTGAACAGCGAGGTCTTATTTCTGGTTTTAATATTAACAAGAACTGTTGCCTCATTTTTTCGAAAGCTATCATTGCCCATAATAAAAATCTTCTGTCTATTTTAGATGATTATGGTAAAACCTCTTGGCAAATGATAATTTTTTTCTTAAATATGGTATATTTTTCACTCCTCACATACAAACTAGCTTAGTCAGAGACATCATTGATATACTTAAACTAAAAAAAAAACCATATGACAAGTATTTAGGGGGTCCCCTTTTCAGTAACAAATCTAAAGTTAAAATGTTTCGATAATCTCAAAAATAAAATGGGAGGTAGATTGAAGGGATGGAAGAGTAAATCGATGTCCCCCTACCCCTTGGGATCTAGAGGGGTAATGGCTAAATCTATCCTGGAATCCCTCCCTGGGTACAACATGTATACTTTTATTTTACCCAAAACTATTCTCAAAAGAGTGACTAACACCATAAGGGATTTTTGGTGGGGTAAGTTAGGACCAAAAAAAAAAGAATGTACATAAAAAATTGGAGAGGTCTCTGTAGGAGTAAGGAATGGTGGAAATGGTCTTAAAAAGTTGGACCTCATGAACATTTATCTCATTGCCTTTAATGGATGGAGATTGTTCCACCAACCTAACACTATTTTTACGAAAACTATGAAAGGGAAATACTTCCCTAACACCAATCCTTTCCATGCCATCTGTAATGATAGCTCCTCTTGGGCATGAAAAGGTGTTTACAAAGGTATGATGATTCTTAAAGATTTTAGCATATGGAAGATTGGTAATGGTAACTATGTCCACATCTGGAAAGATAACTGGATTCCAGATGAGGAAGGTAATCTTATAGTTCCTGATGACATGACAACGTCTCTAATCTCACCATGGTTAATGATCTCACGAGTCATAACTGAAACGGGTTGGAATGTAATTATTTTAAATGAGCTTTTTGAGTGAAATATTGTTAATAGAATCCTTACTCTATCTCCCAATAGAGGAATGAAAGACACTCTTATATGGATTGATAATCCGCAAGGAAATTTAACTAGCAAGTCTCTGTATAACATCCTTGATAAAAAGAACTCCGAATGACTCTCTGGCTAGAAAATTTTGGAATATGAAGGTTATTCCAAGGATTCAGTTCTTCGTATGGAAAATGAAAAGTAACATTCTTCGTTTTAGTGCTTATTATTCTAGGTTTGTTAGGAATTCTGACCCTACTTGTCTCCTTTGCGATATCCATGTTGAAACAAGGGAGCATTCCCTTATGCACTGTAATTTTTCCAAGGTTGTTTGGGCTCATTGTTCTTTGAACCTTGATTTTTCCAGTTCTGGTTTTCATAGTCTTGAAGACTGGTGCTCCAGTTGGTTTTCTAGTAATAACTCTCTGATTCATTGGGGTCCTTGGGATGAGCTCTGTTCCACCATTTACTAGTTCATCTGGAAAGCCAGGTGTGATCTGGTATTTAATAAAGTCAAACTTTGTCCTAGCTAGATAGGAAATCAAATTATTGATCACTTAACCACTGCTTTGATGCACTCTCAGGCTGAGAGGAATAGATTACTTGATAGGTGTCCTAACATAGTTGATTAGACTCCAACTGGGAAGATCACCTTTGCTTTTATGACTCATTTTGAAAATGTCATTGGCTTAACAGTGATTGTTGTTTGTATCTTAGGTCCAACAGGAGACACAATCGGCAGAAGAACCATGGGAACCGAAACTCACTGTAGGGAAGAGGCAGAATGCTTAGCCGCTCAAGATGCTATCGATTGGGCTTCTCAACTTCACTGCATATCCTTCAATCTTCTAGAAAGCAATCCTAGTATCACAAAAGCTGTACAAGGTGGCAGTAGAAACACCAACATGAAGAATAATGATAGATTAGATAATCTCCTTTTATGTCTGAAAAACTTTGATAATATTTTCTGTAAAACTATTAAGCATGACACTTTTCCTGATCTCCAACAATTGGCTCTAGCCGGAGGAACTGTGAGAGGCATTTTCTCTTTCGGATATTTGTCAGTAACTCTTTCTTTCATCTATAAAAAAAAAGATATTGATGTGGTAAGACGGGAGAGTGGGCACGTCTCAGCTATTGCATTCCCTAACAACCACTGAAATCTCTAACAAAATCTCTAAAAAAAAATGTATGAGAATACTGCTAATCTCACTATGACGCTGTAATTCAGTATCATATCACGAAAAAATTGTGGTAAGATCCGCCGGAGCGGGTAGCTTTAACCATATGTGTGGTAACATGTAAGCTCGAAAGTTGTTTTCGTCCATGTCAGGGAGATGCCAACCGTCTCTCCTTTTAACGAACACGGCATAAATCTTCCAACAACACAAGTTTACAAACGTATCACTCATTCGCATATAGCCGATGTGGTACTAAAATCTGAACTGTATTGTGATGCTTTCCTTCTTAATTTTCATGTCTATGGTCGTTTTGCAGATGAAATCGTGGAGACTTTTCACATCAAAAAAAAAATAGAAAAAAGAAAAAAGTGTTGCAATTCCCATTGAAGTTTTGAAGTTTTTAATTCTTACTTTTAGCAGCAGGATGTAGCATTGGAATATTTTTGCACACATGTTGCATTCTCTTTAATACTCCCTCAGTCCCAAATTAGATGAGCTAGTTGGTTTTAAATTTTGTCTCAAAATAGATGAGCTATTTCACTAATCAAGGGGGTATTTCTAAAACTACCCTTTTAATTGATTATTGTTACTATAAGAAATACGTATAATTTGATAGTCATGTTTATATTCGTTGTGTAGGTGTTTTAAAATGCTTTTCAACGGCATAAAATTTACGAAAAACAGTGATATAGTTTAAGAAATCAATCATTTCTAAGTTTTACTAGTTATTATCCATAAAGGTATAATTGTAGAAAATATTTTTATATACTCCCCTTTCCACTCATCACATGACACACGAGGGGCCGAAGCATCTCGATATAAGCCTCAGCACTTTGACCTGCAGAATCCGGTCGGAAAACAAAATAAGTATCATGTCAACAGATTACATTACCCAAGCTAACCCAAACCTGAAATTTGCAAACACCAATAATAGACAGTAGGAATAATACATCTGAGAATTCAAAGTTACGGACATGTAGTGGTGTCTTAACTGCATATATAAATGCGACATAAACTTGCCCTATCTAGTAGTAAGAAAATTATACGGAGTTGAGTTGACAAAAGGACCGACTATCAGAGGGATTTTTTATACCTTGGGGGTTTTGGCGCCGCGGAGTTGTAGTGATGGTATTTTGTAGAGATCTTCATTTAGGCTTGTGAGTAGTGGTAGTAGTAGCAGTAGTTTGATATTGAAGGTGGTTGTATTTTGTTGATTATGTTTTCCGTCCGTAAATCCACCGTCTTTTCTCTCATCTCCTTTATCAGCAGCGCTGCCGCGTACAGTTTGTTTTCCTGGAAAGTAATACACTGTTGGAAAAACTACAAGTAACAAAGTTTAAAAGAATGCACAACTCAAATTGAATGATAAATACTATTTTCACAACTCGTATTAATTAATGCCTTCAAAAACAAAAGATTTCATATTTAACATGTTCAACTTCCTCCAACATCCCATGAATCAACTTCGCTGATATTGAGTAATTTTTACTCATTAACTTTTAAAAGTTTAAGAATCGCAAGAAATGAAAACGGCTCAAATGTTTGTTTATGATGGTTTGGGATACAACTTTTAGAAACCGTCTAATAAAATACCTCAAAAAAGAAGGTGAGGAACCCGTTTCCGGGGGTGCTACTGAATGTCATGAGATCCAACTATAGATGATCGGTTAATTATATTTTTTTTGTAATTTTATGCACTATGGAGTATGCAATGTGATGTACGAACCAACATGACCAATAGATTTATTATTTTTTATTTCTTAAGCATATGAACAATAGATTTAT
Source organism: Papaver somniferum (assembly GCF_003573695.1). Classification (NCBI taxonomy): domain Eukaryota; kingdom Viridiplantae; phylum Streptophyta; class Magnoliopsida; order Ranunculales; family Papaveraceae; genus Papaver; species Papaver somniferum. The sequence goes on along the minus strand of NC_039362.1, from coordinate 183,515,696 downwards.
TCGGCTTTTAAATTTTTTTTACTGATTTTATAATTTATTGACGTATCCATAATGTAAAAGGAGCCGTAATCTAAAAATAACATGAATAAACCATTGATACAACTACAAGCTCAATTGAATTACCAAATTATTCATTCATAAATGGAAAAAAAAAAGAAGAAAGAATACATGTTGCTGAACATCTAAAAGATCACGAAAGAAATAAACAAATTTATTTAACATATACTTGTATAGCATGCATGCGCGATGCGTCTGCCGGTACATTCGTTTCGTAATTTTGTTGTCTTCGTGCAGTAATCAACGGTCAAAGTCACCACTCGAAAACTCATTTCATTTTAATGTGCAAAAGTAATCCCAACTAAACTTGAATTTTTTATTTTATAATAATTTTTCAATCATAAATGTCCTTTTACATCAAGAATGCGTGTATTCGTAACTCGTATTTTTCTAAGAAAAAAAGATTTCTTTATACACAACATTTTTCGTGTACGTTTCTTTCTTCTTTACAATGGTGCTTTTAGTCACTAATACTTTCGTGTTACTACTTGACACTCCTCTCGAGAGAGCAACGTACAATTGAACACATGCTCAGGGAAAAAAAATACCCGTGTTTTCGATCGTTTGCCCATGCGTCTTGTTGACTGTAAAGGCAAAATACAAACAGATCGGAAACTGTTTACGTTTAAACTTGTATGGGAACTTCAGATTCTAAGGTGGCTCCAGTGGCATCCTGTGAATAAAAACTCGTGTACTTATGTAATTCCCTCTAATAGTTACATCATCAATACAATTTGGGAAGAACTCTTTGGTTATTAACCTGGTACCATTACATAAACCATTTTTTACATCAACATTCCGTAACAACATAATAGGCGCACCGATCTTCAATTTTAAAATGTGTGACGGCAAACCCCCAGAGCAATGTTGTTCAAGTATTTTTGTTGGTAAAGACCGTGAGTATCGTCGTCGACAGAATCAAATGAGTAGAATAGAACCTATTTTCCAAGAAATATGTTAAGTACTTGGTCATTAAGCTTCTCGACGTACTCGTTCAATGGTGTGATCAATGCCATATTGACCATGTAGTCTCTATCTCTGGCATTTTCCACCAAGTTTGGAAATGTTACATCTATAAGCTGAGACAAAGAAGCATAACCAACCCATGGTATGACCATCTTTTCTGGAACCTTTATCATCTCATTAGCAACGCAAGGTTCATCCCCGTCACCAACACGAACCAAAAACTCAGAATAAGATACATCCTCGGATGCACGCTTATTCTTCTTCAGATGCAAAACATGTACATTTTTCCACAAATGTGACCTGTTAAAAATGTAATGTAACTCAATATCATTTCGAATTATCCACTTAAAAGTTAATTAAGTACTAGAGTTTAAGAAACATTAAGTATCGCATATCATTATAAAACAACTTTTTTTATCTTAATAGAAAAAAAAATGCAATGTACCTGCTAAGACATGCATCGACTGTCTGTCCCCTTGTACTCCTTGGAATCACTGGTAGTACCTAGAGGAAATCACCTCCATGATTAAAATCTTTCCACCAAATGGTTCAGCAATCCTTGTGATATCTCTCACCGTCCGATCAAATGCTTCCAAATAGTAGCGATGTGCCATTGTAGATTCATCCCACATAAGGATGGTAGCATGCCTAAAAAGTTTAGCTTCCTCAGTTTGCTTCTTCGTACGATACGTTGAAGTTGATGTCGTTGTCATCGGAAATTGAAACCTTGAGTGTGTTGTCCTCCCACCAGGTAGCATAGTAGCAGTAATTCCCTACGTGGATGTTGCTAACGCAATACCATCATTTTTCCCAACAGTCTCCAGAATAACACGATAGAGATATGACTTCCCAGTACCTCCTGAACCATCTATGAAGACGAATTTACTTTACTTTCTCTTATTTTATCCCATGATTGTATCATATACCCTAGACTGGTCTTCATTCAACTTTTGGATAGAAGACAGGTCTTCTTCGGATATAGGAATCGACAACTTCTCTTGAATCAGACTCGAAATATCAAAGTCCTCACCAATGTGCCAACAATCGAAGGTAGATCATACATGGATATATCTTTATCGTGCTGCTTAAGTATCAAATTCAACTCACGGAGAAGACGATCTGATAAGAATGTCGAGATTGTATTGCTTGAAATCGAGTAATCCTCGACCATGTTGTTGAAAAATTCATCTCACAACTCTCTCACACCAATCGGATTACAAAAGTTCAAGATAGAGGCGAATTGTCTTCTCAGGGAAGACGACATCTTGACTTTTGCTGCTTCAGCCAAAGACGCTCTCTCACTCTGATAATTCTCTTAGAGTCCCAGCTTTTTGGAAGCTCTCTTGAATGTCCGGCATCTCTCTCGATCAACAAACAATAGATCATCAAAAGAATTCGGACCTCTAACGTGGTTCAGAATGTGCCTTAAGAACATGAATAAACCATTGATACAACTACAATCTCAATTGAATTACCAAATTATTCATTCATAAATGAAAAAAAATACATGTTGTAGCTGAACATCTAAAAGATCATAAAAGACACAAACAAATCTATTTAACCTATATAGTGTAATGAAATACAATTCATGTACTCGTAGTTACCGTACTCTTATCAAGACTTCAACTGCATTCAGCTTTCTCCAGCATCATAATTTTGATCAAGTCAATTTTAATAATATTTGGTAATATAAACTCAATTCCAAAAGTCTGATAATCGCCAAACTTGAAAACTACTCAAACATGATATTAGCAGCTTTTATAATATATTTATTTAAAAAAATGCTCCAAGAAAAAAGATGCATTAAAATAAAACTTATATCAGCATGCATGAAAATAACTTGTGTGCAAGTAAGAGATGTATATAGTTGGCATAAAATGATTTATGTTTGCGTTGCATATTATTTTTGTGAACAATCTCGAAGTTACTGATGACCAAGGACATTTTAAATATGCCGAAGAGTCTCCTCTAATAAGTTACAATACGAGGCCGAAAGGCATTGTATTGGAGCACAAAATATCTGTTGAGCGTCAAATCTGTGGGACGGTAGGTTCGAGACAACTTTTTTACTTGCGTCACTAGAAAACACCATAAGCTGGTGCTAATTACTTTGTAAAGTCTAGTTTAAATGCTCCCAAGGATAAAATAAAATAAGATTTAAACACTAATTTAGTCTGAGGTCCCTTGTATTTACATAAATAAAAAAATCCTGCCCCATTTGCATTAAAAAAATATCCTGCCCAATGCAAATCATGGTAAGGAGATTCAGTATCCAAACCATGCACACAACAAGAAAATGATACATCTGGAAATAAAAAAAAATAAAAAAAATGGAATACACATGAACAGAACAATATGAACTCATTAACTGCTGGGTTAAAATAACATTCCATCCCGAAATAATTAATATTTTCTCTCAACATGAACACTGGAATACCTATTTAACATATTCAATTTTTTCCAACATCTAAAATCTATCTCATAAATACTTGATTGATCTATACTAACTTTTAAAAGCCAATTTCATAAATGCCGAGTAATTAATACTAACTTCGAAAAATTTAAAAACAACAAGACATGGAAACAAATCAAACATAAATTAAGCAACTTTTATAACCCGATTTATTCAACATTGTACCAGCTTGTAGTTGTAAATGACTTGTCCACAAGTATGTAATGCGTGAAACTGACATAATTTTTTTTATGTTTGCGGTTGCCTATTTTTGTGTCGAGAATTAGGAGTTTTTACCTTTATGATGACCATGAGACACTTTAGTATATTTATGAATATGGTTGGTGAGTTGGGGACTACCATACAACAAGAGATCACGACGCGGATGTGTTTGGGGCAGCAGCCGGTAAAGTAATACCTCAATCCATCATGATTTACGAGCTTCAAGGGTTCTCTATTGGTCAAAATTTGTGCATAATCTGAATATTAGCAATACAACAATCTACTGCGACTCCATGGTGTGAGGGTAAAATACCTGATCGCCACGTGTAAGCATCACAGGAGGTGATCACACGATAAGAAGGTGTATTTACAGCGAATAGATATCCTAAAGGTGATTATACCAGAATCAAGATATCTACCGCTTCGCCTCATAAAGGATGCGTGTAACGTCTAGTCAAATCATATTGACGGTCAGAGAAGAGCAGTGCATTTAATGAGAAGCAGAAGAGATGCAATACATCTGTAAACAAATGTACATTGTATCAGAGGCTCGTATGAAGGGTGATGAATGGTGCTACCTGAAGAGTTGCCAATGGGAGCAATTGAGTGTGCACTACATATTTTTCCAATCAAGCATGGAAAGCCTAACTTCTTGTTGGATGACGTCATTGAAACCATTTGAATAATGATAAATCCAAAAATATCAAGACTTTGAGCACCCAATTCAAGGAAATAGACCAACTCTGCAAAATCACGACTCCACCAAGAGTTCTATATTTTAGAAGGACAAAGATTAGAAATGCCAAATTTTCCGAAAACCATCAAAGCAAGACTAAGAACATGGGTAGGAAATTTCCCTTCTATCTAATCAACATTCTTGCCACAGAGACCATTGGAAATGGTTTCACACGATGATCTTTCTCCTCTTGGTCTAGGAAGCCAAAGGTTACCCAATGAAATTTTGGTAATCTTTGAAATCAACGTTTTATCAACAAGAATATGCAACTACACCATGAGTATCGTACTCCTTCCATTTTAGAAAAATGATATTTTTTTCCAATCTGGCTTATTTTTAGGAAAAACTGAAAGAAAACAAAAATATCACTTTTCTTCAAAAACACCTAGTATCTTTTTATCTTCCACGCGATCATTAAGTCATGGGCACGTAAGGAAACCAATTTTAATATGGAAAGACAATGACAGAATGGGCAAGTCCTACCTATTGCATTTCCTAAATTGGGGAGCAGGGTTTTAAACAATTGATGACACCTAGGATTTTAGAAACTCTCAACAAAAAATATCTCCATTGGTGGTTGGATAATCAAAATTTAATATTACGTGTAAGTTTGAGTTTGGAGGAGAGCATGGGTTTTTAGAGACTCCCATCCATACCCATGTCATCAATTTGTTATTATTTTAATTAATTTTTTAGATTTTGTGAGTTATTTTTTCTATAAATAAGCGATAAGTATATCAAAATAGATATTGATACAATTACCACTGGAGATGTTTATCAAAACAAGATTTGTATTTGAATTCTATGTTATTAAATACCTTTTTTTTTAGGTCTCCACATATGATAAATACTCATACTCCATTGGAGATGCTCTAAGTACAACAACGCCACTTTATTTATTTTTTATGAGGTGATTTTCCTTTAAGGTGTTTTACCTTACCTTAATTTTTTTACAACAAGAAATTGGGATCGTTTGTCTAGGTATATGCATTCGAGGCGCTTATCAGATAACGAGTACACCTATCATGCTGGAGGCAAAGACGGGTCATACGGGTAAGTAGTTATGATCAGGTACTTGAAGCTCAGTCTTAGAACAACAAATCGTATTTGTTCAGTTGGGTATGGCTAAGATTCGATGATTTCTCAATATATGTATATCCCATTTTTCTAGAGATAATGCTTGACGAAATCCTAAAAATTCTATGAACAAAATTAAGAATCAATAATTTATCGGAAGAGTTTACACGTCTAACGCCAAGAAATCTATCTAAATACCGTAATTCTATGTCTAGAATTACATACACATCTCAATTCTTTTCCGGCTTTCCTCCCCAAAACTAAACTTATTTTTTTTCTTTGGCTGAGGACTTGATGGTGTTGTTTGAAATTAATCTCGCAATATGAATCTAGAAGAACCCAAGACTCACCGATCATGATTGCTACTGAAAAATCAATCTCCCATTATGATCGCCAAATATTTTAGAATTCCATCTATTTTACGTATTCAACTTTCCCCAACATCTCAAACCAATTTCATACTCAATGTTGATACTCATTAAACTCTAAAAGTTTAAGAATAGCATGAACATAAATTAACCCGGTTTCTTTTAAACTGTATACCAGCTTGTAAATGACTTGTTCACAAGTTTGTGATGCCCTAACATGCCATAATTTTTTAATGTTTGTGCTGGGTTTTTTTGTTTTTTGTTTTTGGGGAGAGTTTTGAAGTTAGGATTATGATGACCAAGGAACACTTTAGTATATGAAATGGTTGCTAGATACTAGCGCTCCCATATATAGATCTCAAGAAGAGGATTGTTTGGGGAGATGGTAGTAAATTAAGCAGCTTTTATAACCCGATTTCATACCAGTTTTCGCTGCATATTTTGTTTTTGTGAAGAGTTTTAAAGTTGCATTTTTGATGAACATTAGAGATGGGCACTGCCATATCAAGAGAGCAAGGGGGCGTGTTTGGGCCTTTAGGGACGACCCTAAGGAAGAATTTCTTCCTTTAATAGAGGCCAACCGCGTGCAATCCGATAGGGTCCGAATTTAAAGTGTTCCCGTTGAAGTTTTGAAGTTCTTTACTCTTCCTTTTAGCAGCACCCATGCCCTTCAGCTACAAATGGAATTCAGTCTCTCAATTTTTGGCACACATCTATTAAAAGCTAAGCTTTTTCTTTTTTATGGAAACACAACGGTGTGTTGCTTACTACTATTAAATGGAGTAGGTTTTCTTCATTTTGATTCTAAGGTTTCAATAAGCACTTTCATTTTTAACTCGCCCCATTTATGAGTTATGAATATTGTAGTGGTGGCTCGGTGAATGAAATCTTATAAAATGAGGGAGGATCCGGTGCGATAAGTCTATGCAAAACAAGGCTGATTTCGATATATATATATATAGAATGAAAACTGAAATATATCAAACTACGCACATCGCACATGGAAGGTTACATGATGACAATACAACTTTGGAGAGTACCACCCCAACTCTTGCCTAAAAATCCAACAAAAGCCAAGAGTTGAGTCAATTTTTTGTTGCTTCTAACACAAATTTCCCTATTTAAAAAACCTATATACATCGATAGAATCTCGTCCTACATAATCTCCATTTGAACTCATGACACAAGAGGGACTGAAGCATCTCGATATAAACCCCAGCACTTTGACCTGCAGAATCCGGTCGAAAAACAAAATAAGTATCATGTCAACAGATTACATTTCCCAAGCTAACCCAAAACCTGAAATTTGCAAACACCAATAATAGACAGTAGGAATAATATTATCTGACAGTTCAAAGTTTCGGGCATGTAGTGGTGTCTTATACTAAGAGCTGACAGTTAAATCAGAAATCAGTACATAAATTACTGTGACAGACAGTTGTGTCTATCTAGTAAGAAAAGCGCACGGATGTGGAAATACCAAAGGGTTGCAATGTATGTCAAAAGAACAACCAATCTGATCAGTTTTGTTTTTTAAATATACCTTGGGTGCTTTGGCGCGGCGGAGTTGTGGTGATGGTATTTTGTAGAGATCTTCATCGACAGGCTTGTGAGTAGTGGCAACAGCAGTGGTGGTACGATATTGAGGGTTGTTGTATTTTGTTGGTGATGCTTTCCATCCATAAATTCGTCTCGTCTCTTTCATCTGCGGCAGTTTGTTTTCCTGAAAATTACAACGGCAAGACAAAAACGAGCACATGACCCGAACTAAAACTAATAATTCATGGCCCATAAGAAAACAAACTAGCTAATTAGACATTTGGAGTGGAACTGACTTCAATAGTGTTTGGTTCTTGGGTAACAAACATCTTCATGATTAAAAAATAAAAATAATTCTAAACAAGGACTCAAGGAGAATAAGAGACATAATATTGAGGTTCAAGCAAAATGATTGAGGAATTAATGCACGACAAATGAAAAATTCACTACAAAGTTTAATCTTTTGAAGAGGATTTTAAGAAGATCAACAAGTTCATACTGAACTATCAACGACAACGTGTTAAATAATAATTTTACCTTATTTATACCAATTTTAATAATTTTATTTTATTAAAATTAAATATTTTACCTTTTTTTTGAAGCATATATTTTACTTTATTTATAACAATTTTAATTACAAGTTAAAACTACAACTATTTTTTTTTCTTCCAATCTTAGCGGGATTTGTCTTCTCCTTTTCACGAGGCAGCGAGTATAAAAAGTTACAAAAATTGTATAATCATACAACTAATTTGGATAAACCATTTTCTTTAATGGATAATCATATTGATCAATACATGATTTTAGGTACTAATTTTATTCACCTCTTTCGATGTTATACATACATTTCATGAAACACTATAGCTCATTGTAGCTTACTGTAGCTTGCTATATTTATTTATTTTTTTGAAGCATGATTTTATTAAAAGAAAATAGGTGTAGCTTGTTGTATCCTCAAGCTAATTCAATTTTATAACAATTAGAAAAAAAAAAAGATAACAATAAAAAATCTGATTTAATTGGGGGTTCCAGAAAATAATTAGGGGCCTCCCATTAGAGGAAAAAAAAGGTCTTTGAAACCTAAATCGAGTCACCCCTTAACCAAAATATTTTTAAAAGACTACACTTCCCCTGAATGATTAGTATTAAAACTTAATTAAGTTAAGTTAATTAGTGTGGTTTGATTATGTTAGATTAAAATCAGATTTTAGAATCAATAATTTTCTATTTTTTTTTTTTTTGTGAGTTGAGAAAAAGAAGAAGAGGTTTTAAATAGGGCTGTCAATGGGTACCCATTACCCGGGTCCGGAACCGGAACCGATGGATTCGGGTCCGGTTCCGGTTCCGGGTCCTTAAATTGGACCCATTAACCACTTTGGACCCGGCGGGTAATTACCCATATATACCCGTTTATGAACGGGTCCATCCGGATCCTACCCGCGGGTATTCGGGTATTTCATAAAGGTTAATTGTGTAAAATCCCCAGCGAAAATTAGGTCATATATAAAGAAAATTAGGAAAGGATGAGAAGCTCACCACCCATTCCGATCTACTTTCTTCTCCTGCCTCTGCCTGCAGAAGTAGTTATTACTAAGCTCACCACCCATTCCGATCTACTGTTAATGTTGGCGTTAATCCATCAAAGTGTGTTATTACTAAGCTCAGACTTGATAAGGATAGGAAGTCGCTCTTGGATCGTAAGGCCAAAGGTAGAGCTGCTGCTGATAAAGATAAGGGTACCAAGTTTACTACTGATGATGTTATGCAGAACGTTGATTGATTGATTGGTGGTTCATTGATCCTCTCTTCAGGTTATTATTATCTTGTTTTTAGGGTTTCTTTGTTATGAGTTATGTTTTCGTTTTAGGGTTTCATGAATTTGGGGATTTTGAAAACGTGGATTATTATGATGATGATTATGGTAACATTTTGTCTATGAAATTGGATATTTTAGGTTTTAATTTGTTTGTTTATGTTATTATTGAATCTGTGAATGGTGAATGGATGTTTTGAATTTACCCCTTTTGTTTCTTCTTACTCAAGAGGAAATAATTTTTTAATTTGCAGTATTGGGTGTTACTTTAGTGATTTTGAATTACTAGTGAATGGGCAATTTTTTATGATTCTGAAAATTTGTTATGATTTTTTAAGCTTTGTTATATTGCATATGTTAATTTTTTTTCCTTGTTCTTGATGATTTCTCTTGCATAGACAAGGCAAACTTATTATGCTTGAATGGGTATCCCTGTAATCTCAATGATATGTGAACTCTATTGTTGTTTTTGTGAGAAATCAATGATAGCTCGAAGGTTGGGTGTTTTCAGTAGCTTGCAGCAAACATGCACAAGAGCAAGTCTTCTACTGCCATTTTGGAAATTAAGTCATAAACTACTAATTCCTTGTGTGTGGTTGATGCGTATGCTGTTTATGCGTATATGCTTGGAACATTTGTCTTTTTCTTACTGTATATGCTTGTTAAATTTATTATCGTTTATACTTTATGACACCTGATAGGCTGATACAGATGTTTGTTGGGTTTTCCTTGCAGAGGCAACATGAAAAGTCAAACAGGAAGTAGTGTTGGTGATCATTGTGTTCCTGTAAAGAAGACTAAAGTTACCGTTTCGAAATCCCCGTGTATGCCGCCTCCTAAAGCTGCCGTTTCGAAGGCTGCAAAGAAGAGTAAAGTTGTAAACTCAGCAGAGCCGAAAGAAGTAGAAACTGTAGCCAGTGAGTCAAGTGATTCTGGTGATTCTGATTCTGATCATATAGAAGCGCCAACAACAGATGTGGTTCCGTCACCTACACGTAAACGCAAAAGAACCTCAAAGTATTGGGCTGAATTTCAAGAGGTATTGATAAAAGGGAAAACACACGGAGAATGCAAGCACTGCAAGAGGAATATTGGTGCGGAGAGCAAAAATGGGACAAGCAGTTTGAGGAAACATCTAAATAGTTGTATGGCGTACAAAGGAGCACAACAGCAAATTAACCAAATGTTCTTGAAAGCTAGTGAAACACAAGATGGGTCAGTAGCTGCTTACAACTTTAAGTTTAACCAAGAAGTAACTCTTGATTGTATTGCAAGAATGATTATCTTGCATGAACTCCCTTTCTCATTTGTAGAGTACATTGGTTTTAGAAGGGTGCTGACTTCATTACAACCCAATATTAAACTTGTGAAGCGGAACACTACGAAGTCAGACTGCATAAAGATTTATCAAATGAAAAAGAAGCATTTGTACGAGATTTTTAGTAAGGTACAGAGTCGCATAAGCCTTACTACTGATATGTGGACTTGTACCACTCAGAATAGAGGTTATATGGCTTTGACATCTCACTATGTTGATGAAGAATGGAAGATTCGGAAGAGAATTTTATCTTTTAACGCTGTGGATGTGCAACACACTGGAGTTAACATTGCAAATTGAAGGAAAGGTTTGACGGCATTTCTGGAAGAAAGTTCACAGCATGACGTTGTTCGCACATATCTAGAGCAATACCTATCAGTTGATGTTCACCCTATTAGAAAAGGAAGTGGTATTGATCTGAATGATTCTAGTTTTGATGTTTTGGGGTGGTGAAATTTCATGGACCAATGTATCCAATTTTAGCAGTGACAGCTCGTGATATATTAGCAATTCCTGCGTCATCGGTGGCTTCTGAATCTGTTTTCAGCACCAGTGGTAGAGTTGTAGATAAATTTCGTTCTTCAATGCTTCCCGAAACAATTGAAGCTCTGATATGCACACAAGATTGGATAAGAAGTGCGCTGAAGAGTAAGTAACATATTCAATTCATGTTTGGTATTATATCAATTTTAGTTAGTGATTCATTTACTATGGTTCTTGTACGTCAACTAACTATTTTATTGTGTTAGATGAGGGATTTGGGTTAGGTAGTACTTCACTTCAGACTCTTTTGGAGGCAATGGAGGAGCTCGAGTCAGACGATGATGATGCAACATCGCACATTGTCTAACTGACTGACTATCAATTTAAGGTAAAATAACCAGCTAACCTTGGAATGCACAAATTTGTATTTCCTTAAACTTTGTCGAAATGTGATTAGTAGTAGTACAGTATAAGGAAATACATTTGTAATAAAGTTTGACTTGTGTCTGTCTATACAATATTTGTCCTAACTAGTTGTATATTTGGGAATTTTAATGTTTGCTTGTGGTCCTGGCCCTAGCTAGTTGTATATTTGGTGAGTGCAATCACGGAAGCAACTCTTGCTTCATCACAGGAAAGGTCTTTGATTGTGATATGGTTACTTCTTTTTGGTCAATTGGGAATATGATCAACTGTTTTTGTTTCTCTTGCAGGAACAATTGGAAATATGATGGTGAAATCTTTAGTGAACTGGTTAGAACTTCTTTTTGGTATATATATATTATATAGGCATAACCAAAGAACATGCGAAGTGCGAACTCCTTCTTTTTTGTATATGTACTTGTGAAGGAAACACATTTATTTTTGGGGCTTCTACACTTTATAGAATGATATGTCTGTCAACTTTTATGGTTATAATACGACAGACTATATTAGCCATTAGGGAAGGTACTGAATCTACTGATGGAGCAGTTATCGGCTAAAAACATGTCTGCCAACTTTTGTATTTAATATTTATCATATATAATGGCAGATTCTTACTTATAGCTAGGAAAGTAACTTTGATTTTCCTAATCTAAGGATTCTAAGCTCAAGTTTACTCTACTTTTGTATGTATCTTAAAGATGGTCACTTTTCAGGTGTTGAATAATCTTTTTTCAGTACTCATGAGCCATAAAATTGGGAAGTCATATAAGTTTGTTTTTTTTACCCGATGGGTACCCGGACCCGGTGATTACCCGTGACCTTTACTGGGTCCGGTTCTGGGCCAACACATTATGGAACCGGACCCGGAACCGTTAGGACCCGAAACCGACGCTAATATGTCGGGTCCGGTTCTGGGCCATGTACTACCCGGGAGGAACCGGACCCGTTGACAGCCCTAGTTTTAAAGGAAAAATTAGGGTTTTTAGAAATGAGTAATTCAAGTAGGGGAAATGATGTTGGGGAAGGTTCAAGCAACAATGATGATTGTGTAATTTGTGTTGATGGTAAGATTATCTTAAATTCTCCCATGGATTGGATATATGTCATAACACAAAGAAAAAGTCGTCAATGCCGAGGGATGTATACCCCAACGACTCTATAAAGTCGTCAATGTATTGGCACCAAAATGACGACTCAAACTTGCAACTTTTCCAGGTTATGAAAAATCGTAAGGGTAATATGATATACCTTGACGACTCTTAGCTTGGGCCAGAAAGAGTCTTTATTTTGTGTATTTATACCAAGACGACTCTGAAATTTTTTGGGACAGAGAGGCTGTTTGTTTTTCACCTGGGGTCGTTGATGTTTAAAAAAGGGTCGTTCATAGAGGATCGTCATAGGTTTTTATATTATGTTAACGACTCTAATCAAGGGTAAAAAATATGAAAACCAGAAATATGGTCGTTATCTTGATCATCATATACTGTAACGATCTTTTATGGTTTCTACATGCACATGAAAAATTGTTAGGGTTTAGGCTTGTCGAATTGACGACCTTTTTACTGTAAATGAAATTTTTCGGGTGAAGATTTTTTTTTTCTTTTTCTTGGAGTCGTTAATGGAGGAGAAGAGAAGAGTCGAGAAGGTGAGATGGGAGGGAGTGATTTTTTTGTTTAGAGCTAGAAATGAATTGGGACTTAGGATTAAGGTTTAATAGGTTTTTAAAATTTATTTTTAATGAAGGGTAAAAAAGTACTTTCACAAAATTTTAATACACTCCTGCAAAGTTTAGGGTGCGAATAAAATGGGTGAGGCCCCTAATTGTTTTTTGGCCCCCAATTAAACTAGGATAAAAAAATGATTATAAAAAATGGAAATGCTTGTGGGTAGAATAGTGACGTAGATGGTGATGTTGGTTCATAGAATAGAACATTTTAGATAAGTCTCCCTTATTAATGTTTGTAAACATTAGGCATGCATGATTTGAAGTCTAATTTAGCCGAGGTTGGTGTCTTAGAATTCTTAAATAATCTCATAGACCGGGGTTTGGTGTTATTGCCTTTTCTATCTTAGGCGGGCTAGGAAGTGATATAATGGAATTCTTGAAAAGTCTGCGAAATTACATGTCTAGTCATGATGAAAATGTTATTGTTGGAGATTTCTTTTTTCATAGGATAGGAGTTGTTATCCAGAAAGGGATTGAAGCCCAGCTTGTTACCAGGCTTCCATCCAATGCTTGTAAACTTCTTTCTGTTGAAAGTCTTCTTTTTCTTAAAAAAAGAAAAAAAAATCATCTTTAGTTGTATTGGTTTTGTTAGTGTGTCAATTTGTTTGCGTGCTTTAATTTATATGAGTTCCCATAAGCTGTCATTTTTAATCCGTTTCCCACAATCCAAAACCACACATGAATATTGACGATGGTTCAGGAGAGCACGATAAGATTGTCAGCCCAGGTAAGTACCTTATTTCCAAACCTCATATTAGTCTAGGAAATTACATTTATATTCTAGTTTTGAATTTTTGAATTTTCGTAATCATTCCCTACTGAATCCAGTCTTTACCATCACTCTAAAAATCATATTTGACTTTAACATCAAGTAACGTTATATCAATCCAAAAATCTGAGTCAAAGCCCAAATATATACATCAGCCATGAACATACAATCCTAAACAGGCTTATAGCAATCTGTCCCTTCTAATTCAACTCACCTAAAACGCTCAACCAAGCCCAAAGCCATTCTAAGCCCAATATGAACATTCTAGCCTGGAATTTCCAAGGCATCAACAATCAAACTTCAATATAACATCTACAAGATCTAGTATCATTGCACAAACCCGAGATCCTATTCCTTTCAGAAACTTTAGCAAATGACCGACATATGTCAAATCTTGCTAGATCACTTCAGTTCCAAAACCTAACCTCCGTTCCCAAAGTAGGTCGTAGAGGTGGACCATCTCTTACGTGGAACAACCTAAACATTCGGGTTCTTCTCCAGTCCCAAAGTTACATTCACGTCATTATTACTCCACCAGATCCGGCACAACCATGGATATGCACACACATATACGGTCCTCCTCATCCAGATGCAAGAACATATTTTTGGAAAGATTTCCCAAAAATCTTCCCAAATCCCAACAACTCAACTCCTTGGCTCCTAATAGGGGATTTTAATGACATAATGAACCAATCAGAGAAAAAAGGCGGCAGACAAGTCACATATAGTCAGACTCAACCGTTCCTAACAATGATAGATCAATTGGGTTTCATCGATCTAGTATTTAGAGGAGATCCATTTACGTGGACGAACAACCAACAGGGTCAAGAAAATATCATGGAAAGACTTGATAGAGCAATTACACCCCAACATTGGCGCACAATGAAACCTCATGATGGAGTCACCCACCTTCCAAAGATTGCATGGATCGTGCGCCTATCCTGCTACACACCAAAGCAATTGACTGGCAAGGGCAAAAAAATTACAAGTTTGAACATCTACGGCTGATACATCCACAACTCAAGCAAATCGTCGAATCCGCTTGGACACAACAAAGAGACTCAGATTCTACCCTGGATCTTCAACTTAGGTTAATCACAATAGTTCAAACACTAATTGACTGGAACAAGGAAACTTTTGGACATCTTCCAAAGTTAATTCGAAATTCAACAACACAAATTAAGATGGCCCAACATCAATGTGCTATTCACATCGGAAAAGAACTAAATTTTTGGATAAATCGCAAGAAGGATCTACGCAATCATCACCTAACTTTACTTCAATGCCATGCAACAAACGGCAGCAAAGATCCGGAATTCAATGGCTCCAATCGGGAGACAATAATACAACCTTCTTTCATACCAAGGCAACCATACACCGAAGCCGCAACAAAATAAAGCAACTACAGGATCATCAAAACAACTGGGTCAGTGATAATGATCAAGTGATCCAGATCATCCTCGATCATTTCACCACTCAATATTCAGCCCCAAACACAACTCTTGACGAAGAACTCTTTGAAAAAATAGCTCCATGATTGACACCTTCACAATGTGACCAGCTCTCGGCAGAC
This sequence comes from Papaver somniferum, assembly GCF_003573695.1. Taxonomy (NCBI): domain Eukaryota; kingdom Viridiplantae; phylum Streptophyta; class Magnoliopsida; order Ranunculales; family Papaveraceae; genus Papaver; species Papaver somniferum. The sequence goes on along the minus strand of NC_039362.1, from coordinate 183,500,171 downwards.
GTAACAGTAAAGGAAATCAAGCAAGCGTTGTTCTCCATCAACTCTGAAAGTGCTCCTGGTCCAGATGGATACACCAGTAAGTTTTTTAAAGTTTTCTGGGACACCACCCATATTCAATTAATTGCTATGGTTCGAAGTTTTTTCGATAATTTAAACATCCACCCTCTCACTAATTCCGAAAGTTGACAACCCAACAAAACCTTCCCAATTCAGATCTATAAGCCTCTGCAATTTCATCTACAAAATCATCTCAAAAATCCTAGTCAACCATCTATGCCTTCTCCTTACATTCTTAATAAGTCCATATCAAAGTGTCTTCATCCCTAAGAGATCCATACATGTTAACATCACAATTGCCAGTGAGCTATTTCATCACATCAAAACATCAAGAACCACTAAAAACCCAAAAATATCTCTCAAACTTGACATCCAAAAAGCTTATGATAGCCTGGACTGAGGATTCATCAAAAAAGCTTTTACAAAACTAGGTTTTCCATCAATATTTGTGGAATATATCATGCTCTGTATCAAATCGGTAACTTACACAATCAACATCAATGGTACACCGTATGGATTCATTACTCCTACCAGAGGCATTAGACAAGGTGATCCCTTATTTTCCCACATATTCATTATATGTGCGAAAATTCTATCAGCAAATCTTGCCAAACTGGAGGAAAAAAAACTGCTTCAGGGAATCCGGATATCGAAAAAAGCACCTCTCATACTACACCTAATGTATGCAGATGATTTCTCATCACATACATAGCTACCCAGGAAAGTAACAACCACCTTTAGAGAATTCTTCAATCATACAACTCTTCAGCTGGTCAAATTATCGATGCAGCAAAATCAACCATCATTCACCGCCCAAGGCTACAAACATCACATAGATACTCTTCACCATTTCTTTGGCATGCCAACCACATCAATCCTGCTTGTATACTTAGGAGTTCAATTCAAACACGGGAGGACCTCACGTCACATCTTTGAACCACTACTCCAGTGATTGGCACGCAAGGCTCTAGGATGGATCACAAAATGCCTTACCCCTACAGGAAGATTAGTCCTAATAAAAACCTCCTTAACACCAACCTCAAATCATCCCATGCAAACACAGCTTTTTCCAACCCATGTTCACAAATAAATTGATCGAATCATTAGGAATTTTTTCTAGAGTCACGACTGTTCGGTCTGAAAACTTCACCCATTAGGATGGAATAAGCTAAACAAGCCAATAAAGGAGGGAGGGTTGGGCATCAGAAAGAGTAGTCATCAAATAAAGCTCTTTTCATGAAAAAAATTGGAACATTCAAGACCAGTCACATTCCATTTGCTCAAGCCTCTTTAACGAGAAATACCTCCATCATCAGCCTATATTGCAAGGTACAGTTACAATCCCCACTATTGCAAGCCCTCAATGGAAACAAATGGCATCTCTCATACCTACTGTCAAAAAACACATAAATCACCAAATAGGAAATGGCTTAGATACCCCTATCCAAGCTAATTGGATACCTCACTTTCAAAACCTTGATCCAATCCAATGTGACCCTATTCAATATGTCTCATAATTAATTGACCCAATCTCCCATAACTGGAATCACGATCAGCTAAACATCCTACCCAACACTTTCAACCAACATGTTATAAATATCCACCTTCCCCTTAACAACTTATCGGACAAAATTATTTGGCCCCACCCTAAATCTGGTAAATACACCACAGCATCCGGGTACAACTGTCTAATCCAACAAGAAAACAGCTCTCTCCCACGACCTCACCCTCAACCCCTTCCAAACACTAAATTCTTATGTACCTTACAGTGTCCTCCAAAAATACAGCTTTTCTTGTGGGAAGCTATAAATGAAGATTTGCCAACCTTCTCTCTGCTCCATCATATCAATCTCACCACTTCCAACCTCTGCCCCCGTTGCAGCTCTGAGCCTGAAATAGCCACCAATCACATGCTGATTCATTGTCCAGTGGCCCTGTCCACTTGAACCACCCTCTCTAACCGCATATCAAAAAACCAACCCCAAGGTAACCACCAACCAATTACCATAAACCACCAAACAACCATTTCTCAATTACAGTAAAACCTCTGTACGATAATATCCTAGGGACAACAAAAAAATATTATTATATGGGGGTTATTCTTATATGGAGGTCTGCCATGAATAGAACAATTTTTTATCGTACATGTGCACTTGAGAAAATACGCCTATATGCATTAGAAACACAAAAATGTATCTAGGTAAATATAAATTCAACTTTAACATCGTAAATTGACCAATGATATTACATGAGTGAAAGTTGTTACCAAAAATTGACCAATGAAATTATATGAGTGAGAGATATTTGTACTAAATTGTACACAAAAAAGTAAAGAATTCACTTTGAAGCCAAATTATTTTGTAAAATAGTTATAAGAATCTCTTCGTCTTAAACTTTAATGCATGACAAAACCTACAATATGTATATTATAATGTCAATTATTCTTATATGGAGGTAGGTTCCTTAAGACGAGACCGGAAGAATTTGTGACTTATTCTAATATGGAGTTTATTCTTAAATATAACTGGCCCAAATTGGGACCAATTTTTTTTATTCTTATATGGAGTTTATTCCTATATAGAGTATTCTTCTGGAGAGGTTTTACTGTACTGCAAACTCGAGGTAATACCTCTTATATCACCTCATATTGTTTCCTCTTGTGGTCTATATCTACAACCAGATATGAGCTCGTATTCAATCAGACATGCTCCACCCATGACGACATCCTGGCAAGATCTTTCGCACAACAACATGAATTTGAATGGGAAAAATTGACCTCCCCTACAGTACTACCCCGGGAGCTTCCTTGCAGATTGACAACAAACATAACAAAATCTTCTACAACCATTCAAGTGGGTTGGAGTATCCCAACATCAGACTGGTTTAAGATAAATACCGATAGTGCAGCTAGAGGCAACCCGGGAATAGCGGGAGAAGGATTCATATGCAGGAACTCAAGCACGCACACAGTTTTGGCTATTGCACAACCTCTAGATATAACCACAGCGCTAACGGCAGAAACATGGTACGCAGTGATAGCAACCAGAGCAGCAAATGAAAGAAATTGGACCAAAGTAATATTTGAGACGGACTCGGAAAATATCGTGCATTTCATTAAAACTCCAAAGGAAGCTCCATGGTATATCTCTGCAATGACTGACGAAATCATACAACGAATGCGTCGAATCCCTTGGTGTGTTATTCAACATAATTATAGAGAAGGAAATCAAGCAGCAGATGGACTATCAAAATTTTCAGCCGACGGCAGCCAAGCAGGAAACCTATCAACATCAATTTGGGAACAGACAAACCAGGCTTTTCTTAACCAAATTCTTTTAAGCGACTCTATGGGAATCACATTCCCACGTGTAATAACAATTTAGTTGGTTTTTTAATTAATGCATGCTTCAAAAAAAATGATGAACTCATTTTGTAAATTTTGATGATATTTCATTACATGCTTCATGATTAGTACAATACACAACATATATTAATGGAGTTTTAGGACTTACTGAATTGAATCAAGAGTAATATAGGAAAATATGTACCTCCATGAGAATTCCTAGAACTAGAAACACAAACCACATCCCAGAAATACAAATCTACATAATTAGACACTTGAAAAATTATAGTTTGTGATGAAATCAAAATGATACATGACTTAATAAATTTGAGTATGAATTAGATCGTAATTAATTGGAAAGTACTTTGCTCGAGAACGGTCGTCTTTGCATGTTTTTAAATATTATTTTAGTTTCTATCGTTTTCCTTTACGGAAATGATTTATATCCCGCGGGTCATCACAAGTGAGTGAGAGTGAGAGAAAGGGGGTGAGACCCACACTTAACCCATCCCCTGCAAATACGCCGGGTCATAAAGGGACCACCTCTTTTCTCTCTTGCGGTACAACCTGTGGGATCTAGCCCACGGGATGTGTATCACTTCCGTTTCCTTTAACGCTATTTCAGTCGATTTTACTTTTACGGATTTATCAGGATTTGAAAAAAAAAATCATAATATGAAGTAGCGAGGAATACTCTAAGAGTAGCATGTTTGGATAGTGATACCTTGCTCCCTAACATTTTGTAAAATCGAAAACAGGATGCCTAGTTTGTGTTGCCACATCGAAAAAAACATGGAACCACCATTGGAGAAGCTTCGAGGAGATTCGGTATCTGAACTATTCACAAAGCAGAAAATATGAAATGAACTAAAATACTTATATCATGTTTTAGCTCATCTCCTTTATGTATATAAATTTATTGATCTATCTGTAAAAAAAAAAAGATACACGTGAAAATAGAACCCATTAACAGCTTCAAAAAAAGATTTCTCCGAAATAATAATTCTTCATTTAAATCCAAAGACTTCCTTTAATTAGATCTGAAAGAGAATGAACCAGTGTTTTTAAAAATAATATATTATATACAGACTCAGAAATCACTTCCTGTTAATATTCCTTCGCAACGTAGAGTATCTATTTGACATATTCAACTTTCTCCAACATATCAAATTAAGTTTCATAAATATTGTATGACTTATAAACTTCAAAAAATATAAGATAGCAAGACATGAAAGCGAAGCTAACATATATCTCAGCAACTTTTATAGCCCTTTAAAATTGTACCAGTTTTTAAACCACAAGTATGCAATGCATGAAGTTGGCATAATATTTTTTATGTTTTTATTGCATATTATTGTGTCAAGACTCAAGAGCTTTGAAATTACATTTTTGATGACCAAAGAACGCTTTAGTATATTTACGAATATGGTGGTGGATACTAGATCTGGACACTGCCTAAGAGATCACAAGGCAAACATTTTTAGGGCAGCTACCGGTAAAGTAAGACCTCAATCCCTCGCAATTCAAGAGCTTCAAAAATTATATGTTGGTCTAAACTCTAAATCTTGTGAATTACTTAAGTATTACCATATAATAATCTACGGTGATTCCATGGGTGTTGTGTCTTTTTACTACCAAAAGCCTGGCCATTAAGTCATCGCACTGAATTTAAGAAACTGATTTTAATGTTGCAAGAGAGGGGAAATCTGGCATGTTCCTGGTACATTGACTTAATTCTTTATTTTTATTATTTTTTTGATTGATCAAATAGAATAGATTAAAAAGCACACAAGTCGTGCGCAGGCAAACGAGTACAACTAAAGATGAGCAAAAACCCAAAGAAGAAGTGATAGAGCAAATCTAAAGAAAACAAAATTTAATACAAGAAGAGAATCAACAACATAAGATACCTCTTGTCATACCTAGAAATTGAAAAACAACTTGCAAACCCAAATGAAGAATACTGCATATTATCAAGTGGAAGACTCATCAACATCCCCTATGATTAAATTATCATGATTTTTCTAAGCTCATTAAACATGTCTTGACGATCTCTTTAGAGGAGGAAAGTCTAAACCCCATGAAGAACCATATTCCATAAGTTTAGTCACCAATACCTTATTAGGAACTTTAGGTTTTCTGATATATTTTTTCTTTATGCTTAAAGTACCATAGGAAACATACATATTACTGTATATTTTAGCCCCAGTTTCTTACTAGATGTTAAAGTTGGCTCGGAAAATGATGGTTTAGTGATGCTTGTTTTGGAGTCTTCCAAAACAAAGTGGATGTTGCAGCTTCCTCCTCTTCTTAAAAAGTATGGAGTCTATTATGATTTTCAAATTCACGTGGGATGAGAGGATCTGAGGACGAGATGCTTTCCCCCTCTTATTCTCTATTTTTTTATATTATAAATTTATAAAAATACACTATTATCGAGTGGGAACTAAGAAGAGCTATTACATCAGGTAGTAGAGGTTTCAATCTATTATCGATCCTTATAAAAAGAGAATATTTACCAATCGAGGAAAGACTCTCAGGCAAGAAAGGACCAATTCTTCTTTTTCTAACTTCTCTATCTATTTTATCCGCTATGAAAAGAAACTTTCTAATTAGATACTTAATATTATTATTTTTTTATAAGAAGACATATTTTATTTATCTCAATGAGGTTCAAGCACAATGTGCCTTAATAAAACAGACTCAATCCAAGGAGAGTAATCCTTGTACTCTTCTACAATGAGTTTATCTATTCTAACCTTCTTAGATATGTTGTTTGACAAACTATTACCATCTCTTTTAACATGAGAGATTTCCAAGAACTCAAAAACAGATAAAGTGTATTTGATCTCTTGTAAGATCTTATTAATTATTTTCCCATCTGAGATGCACATTATCAGTGATGATAGAATTAATAACTACTTCAGCATCTGCTATCAAGTGAATGACTTTTTATCCATATTAAAGCTTCTAATATAGCCATATGTTCACCTTCCTTTGCATCCATCACTCCAGTTGCATAGGTACCCAATTGACTCCTTCCCAGCAACCTTCATTAGAAAAAAGCACCATCCCAGTGCCTGATTCATTAGTTAAATGATTGAAACAAGCATCAACATTAATGTATACTTAAAATTTATTTCCTGCATAACAATACTAGAGGTAGTAGCATCTTTCAGAACAGGTTGCAAAGCTAGATGAAAGTTATTCATGTGGTGATTGTTAGAGCATTGCTCGGTTGAACCCACCAAGCGTTGGTATGTCAAGTTTGGTTGTCATATTTTAGTGAATCAAAACTCATGTTAAGAGTCTCTTGATTATGTACTAGAGTTAACCTTCGTATAGGTTAGCTTGAAAGTATTAGGATATGAGACATTACAAGTATTTCGAAGTCTTGAAGATATAAAGAAGCAAGGAGCTAAAACGATAACAATCATCCTTCCACTTGAGGTTAGTGATATTTGACTTGAACTGTTTCACTCCCTAACGTATCTTTCAAGTCTTGCATATTGAAAACATAACTGCGAAGCATATTTGAACTCTAGATAGACATAGTATTAAGGAATACAATACGAGGTTTATTTCATAACCATTAAACGTTGTAGATAAGACATCGCCATAATCATTTGAATGCTATTGTGATTATGTATGGGTATGAGGTGAGGATTTCATCCTAGGGAACAATGTTTACATGTGTTCTAAGGAAGTAAGTTCATAAACTTGTTTGTGAACCGAAAAAGAAATTTCCAGGAGTTATTGGTTTTGTTATTCATTGCATATCTTATGAACCACCAATATGTCTGATAGAGTATAACCGCTCACAACTTGTTGTGTTATTGGTAGGACTATTCACAAAGTCCTGACTTATGTATTGGTATAAATTTTATTAGTAAAACAAATCTTAAGTAATCACCTGTGGTATGATCAGATTATGTCTGACCTTGGAGAAAGGGAACCGATCCTAGTAAGGGAAAGGGAACCGATCCTAGTAAGGGTGCAGTACATCAAGAGGAACCGATCCTTGTATGGGGTGCAACAAGGTTTATAGCAGAAGGGGGAACCGATCCTATGGACATGTTCTACGCATATAAGTTAGATACCATATATATGTGGGGAACCGATCCTAGTACCTAGTCAACCGAATATTTGGGAATCTAGTGTGAATATGCGTAGTACTCACATGAAGGTGGAACCGAAACTTGTAGAACTGTTAAACCCATGATTGTGATTGAATGTTGGTTTGATCAATCACATAGTTCTTTAAAGTCAGATGAACCAATTCTGAACTTGTGTGGAAGTGTGGAAAATCGGTTTCAAGGTTGTAATTGTGAAAGAGAACTTACAAAGTAAAGATGTCGACAAAATTTGAACACGTGTTGTGAATATTTATTTCTATAATTGTTCAAAGATATTCCTTAACGGCTAAGGGAAGAGAATCCCAGCATCGGAACATAAGTAAGTTAAGAATCTTTTAATTAAGGCTATTAATTTCATTTTGTAGGGAAATTACAGAATTAGTAATGTGCATTTACTAATTAGATTTTCCGAGAGATTTCGATAGTTATTTTTGGACAGAGCATTTCCAGGAATTATGGAAACCGAATTTGTGCTTTAATGAATATCTTGAGAATATTTTCGGTTTTGGAAATTCCTTGGTGTCCAAACTTCCTTGTCTATAAATACACGAAGTTTGCCTTTCTAGCAAACTAATCCGTCGTAACAACAGATTAACTCTTTTGTTGTAGTTATTGGTGTAGCCGCCTATCGGAGAGGAGAGTAATATAATTAGGTGAAATCTCTTACGTCCGCTCAGTTTAAAGTCTTCGTTGGGATTGAGAGGCTCTAGCGCGACCCGTTGGTGGGAAACTAGATAATTGCGGTTTATCTTTGTTTTCGATTGATTTGATTGACTAACGGTGGTTGAAATCTGATTGCACCTAGTTTGTTTATTCTTGAGAATCTTCTCTTCTGATATAAGATTCACTCAAACTAGTTCAGAGTTTTGACAGGGATCTTTAGACTGTTGTTATTTCTAAAGACGATCTTGTGATAATCCATTGTTAACAGACTCCGTTCTGTGCTTGATTGATCACAAGAGATTCAAGTGATTGTGTGCAGGTTTTTGTTGAAGAATTAAGAAGATTTGAAGACAAGAAGATATTGAAGATCTGACTTGGGTTTTACAATCTTTGGTGTGCACAATACTTGTATCGGTAAAAAAGGATCCAATTAATAATCCGTTTATCCTTGTGGTAGATTGGATTGATTAATTGAGTAGATCGGCATCAACACGGTTCTTATGATTAAAGGTGTTGTTGGCTTAATCTTAATCGATTACCTTTGGGTGATTGAACATAAGATAGATCTAGACCTGACGAAGGAGTTTATGTTGAGATAAACGGAAGAGCCTTTGTCCGACTCATATCACTTGGTTGAATAGAGTTGATACCAAACATATTTCTTGTTCCTTTACTGTTTGGAATACGAACCAAAGGGATTGATCCAAGTACGTGACTTATTTATAAGTTGGAGGCGTGGGAATACAGACGGAACTAGGTGAACTATAGGGTTAGTTATTTGGTCTCAACTATACGAAGTTAGTGTAATTTTGTGTAGCGGCTTAATCCTGAGAGTATTCAATTCTGGACTAGGTCCCGGGGTTTTTCTGCATTTGCAGTTTTCCTCGTCAACAAAATATTTTTGTGTCATTTACTTTTATTTTCCGTATTATAATTGATTTATTATAATTAAAGTTAATTACACAAACGTTAATTCCTATTTACTTGATAAGCAATCCTATTGTGTTTGGTTAAGTCCGAACCTTTGTATCAAGTAAACATACTTCGTTGTTGTATTGTCTCGATCTCGTATCCATAGACAATCACACGAAGTGTGAACCGATTAGTTGTATTGTCTCGACTCAGTCCATAAACAATCACTTTCGGAGAAAGGACTTATAGGTAGGAAAAGTTTTAGCTTGAGGTATATTTGGGTACGCTCGCCTTTTCAGTGATTAATCTAGAAACAATAGAGATAAGGTTAAGAGGTTTTTCCTGGAAAACATGTTCACATCTTTCCTTCCAGATTACCCAGCAGCCAACCATAAAGGTATTTCTCTATTTGATCAAGTCTTCAACTCCAATATTATTATTGTTGTTAAACCAGAAGAGAATCGATTCTTGAACAGAAGGACAATTAACCTTAATCTGATCAATATCAATGTTTACTAACCTAGCAGCAAATACTGCATATTGTATCCTTATCTCTATTGTACTGAGACATCCTTAGTTTTGTTGGAACAATACGTTTCAAACACTTCCATATGAAAAGTTTGATTCTATGAGGAAGATTTATTCCCCATAGTTCCTTCCAAGTATGTTTAAGAACAGTTCTAACAGTTGCCTGATTATTGACTCTATTCTCCACCAACTTGTTGTAAGCACTCTTGACTGTAAAGACTCCATCCCTTGTGTGTTTCCGTTTAACTTCATCTGCTTTATTAGGAGATATCACCATGCACTTTACTTTGTCAAAAACTTCAGGTGAAAAAAAAAGTAGAAAATAAAGCAATATTCCATGCTGCAGAATCTGGTAAAGTCAACTCACTAACTAAGTTATAAGAAAGATGAGCAGGATCACTGGGAGTTGGTTTAATGTCCAAACCAAATATCAAGTTGTCTATCCAAATTCTCGTATTTTTCCCATTATTAATTTGCATGCAATAATTTTCCTGAAATATATGTAAACCATATGTAAACCAACTTCAATGTTTCTCCAGACCCATGAAGTATAATATTTCTTAGTGTTGATATGCAAAAATTCTTCTTGTTTGAAGTACTTGGCTTTAAGAACTTGGGATACTAGATGATCACTCTGAGTACACGTTATCCAAACAAGTTTAGTTAAGAGTGCATGATTCAACATTTCCAGGTCCTTGAAAGCTAACCCTCCCAAGTCTTTAGGTATACAAAGATTTTGCCAGGGGATTAATTTTGTACTTTTATTGTTCTTGTGAACCCAACAAAACTTCCACCATTGAGTGTCCAGTTTTTAATCAAGTCTTTGGCATTTTAAGGTGCTCATCTGGTACATTGGCACTGAGTTAAGAACTGCTTTGACCATAGTTGTCCTTCCATCTTAACATAGATTAATGCCTTGCCAATTTGTAATCTTCTTTCAAAAGCAGTATTGACCTTTTCAAAAGATTGAACTTTAGATTTACCATTAAGCAGTGGTGAACCTAAATATTTTTCTTTTTTATCCATATACTCCCCCGTCCCTAATTAGATGAGCTATTTGTAGTTTGCACAAATTTTAAGGTAATGAGGAAAATGGAGTATATTTAAGTATTTTTTTACAGTTATACCCTTATGGGCAATAATTGGTAAAATTTTGAAACGATTTATCTCTTAAATTATACCACGATTTTTTATAAACTTTATACCGTTGAAAAGCAATTTAAAACACCTACCCAACGAGTATAAACATGGGATAGTTTTAGAAATACCCCCTTAATTAGTGAAATAGCTCATCTATTGTTGGACAAAACTAAAAACCAAATAGCTCGTCTAATTAGGGACGGAGGGAGTATTTAACACCAAGGATGTTCTTGATAATGTTACATCCAGCAGGATTCATATTGTTGCTAAATAAAATGGAAGATTTGTCAAAATTAATGATTTTGCTAGATTGTGAACTAAAATCATGCAATATTTGCTTGAGATTATTCACACTGGTTAAATTTTCTTTGGTTATATTAGACAATCATCTGCAAATAAAAGATGATTAATGGGAGGTGCATTTCTAGCAGCTTTGATACCTTTAACTTCCTTTGAATGATGAGCAGCAGTGAGTATTCTTAATATCATGGATCTTACTAAGATACGGCCAAAACTTAGTTAAGTTTATGACCGAAGGCACAAACGCGAAAAGTAATCTTCTCTGGGAAGCTATCAGATCATGTCTTGTACTTATTTTTTTTTGAAGGTAAAACCAGAGCCGTACCAAACTTTTTGGAGGTCATAGGCGAAAATCGGAACAGAGGCCCTAAAAGTATTACCGATTACTTAAAATAAAAAGATAACATGAATAACATATATGATAAAATTCGCATATACAAACCACTACTTAAATTGAGCTTCTAGACTCCTGATGCAAATTTATCAGTGATTGCATTATAATAAATGTTGTTCAAGCCAGGACATGTAATCTTTTTTGTGACGTTGTCTCCAGAAGGTAAGGCTTCGTCAGCTTCAACTTTGAAAAATTTCTTTCTGTAGAGGCAATTATAACTAGAATATTGTGCAATTTCAGTATTTGGGTAGCGACTTTCCATATTTTTCAAGAAATGCAACACTTCAATTGCCCCTGTAGTTTCTTCTGGAAAATAACTATTTAGAACTTTCTTTTCGAGATACGATCTATGTCCATCAATATCAGAATTCATGTCATGGCTTAGATAATATTGAAACTTGTGCCTTTAAAGTGCTATCTTCAAGTGAATATAATTACTTTAAAGCCGGATAACATTTTTGCTTTTATACAATAGAAAGCTGGATATTAATTGGGGCTAAAAGTAAAATGTTTTGTTGGTCCAAAATAGAAAAAACTTCGGCTAACTGATAAGAAACTCAAATAATTTGTAAAAATTATGATACACCGTGGTAGTTTTATTTTTTTTTTCCTCGGATGAACAGAATAGTATATACAAATAAAAATAGGGGCCCTTGTCTTCTGGGGACCCTAGGCGGTTGCCTATGTGGCCTTACTACTAGGTACGGCCCAGGGTAAAACTCTTAGTGTGTGACGAGCAAATTCTTAGTTTGTTACGAGCAAATTCAAGTGTCATCATTGGGAACCACTCCGCTATCTACCTCCCAAGTTTATTCCCCAAGGCGTTGTCTTTAGGGTCGTAAGTTGTTCTCAATCATGTCAGTGGGGTCGCCAACCCTCACTCGGTTGAACGAACACAATGAAGCAAGCCGAACAGAAGATATTTATAAAACGCTTCGCTCATTTTCCAAGAGCTTCTTCGACGGTGGTCGTGTGTGTTTTTTAGGTGGCAATCCAAGCAAGACAGCCATATTCCAATTTTTTCTTAAATTTAGTGGAAAAAAACATTTCATCTTGAATGTTGTTGTTGGTGATTTTTTATGAATTAAATGCATTTTTTATTTTTGGTAAATTTTAAATTTTATTACACCTAAAGTTGGCTATTTAATATATTGGAATTAATTTTAGGAAGCAAAAGCTTACTAGGATAGCTTGACATTGACAAGATGAATGTTTAAAACTTGACATTCACGTTGACAATGTCTAACAAAAATTAAGCCATGTCATCTTCACATTGATTTAAACAGTTGGTTTGGAGAAGATTTTTAGGGAAAATGGATGTTTATCCTATATGGACTTAGACATTTAGCTTCACATACATTCCATTGGAGAAGCTCTTACAAATATGTGGCATTAGATATCTATACTTATAAAGTTTTATTGTCACCAAGTTGAAACTCAATTTAAAGACTGTTCCAAAGTTAACACAGTATCATTGCAGGGTTTCTTAAAATTCGTATTCGATAACCTAATAATCCCTCAGAATTAATAAGATTTTTTTGGTCCCAACTAAACTTGCACAAACTAAATTTTGATTCGTTAAAATGAGAATTTCAACGAAGCTTTCTTCTTTCACAAAGCTATTAATTCAAGAATAAATCATATTGTATTCCTATCATATTCATGTGAAAATCAGTATCTGAACCATGCCCACAAGTGAGTATGTGAGATAGATTCCTTTAAATTACGTTGGTGATGGTTAAATTTATTAATCTCATTTTATTTATCAGTAAAAAAGAACACACATTAATAAATAATAGATACAAGGGGAACCTATGAACTACTACCCAGCAAACTACCGTAAATAAAAAAGAAAAGAAAAACACTATAACAACTACAAGTGACAAAATTTAGACTAATGCACATCTCATCCCACAGCTCAATGCTGATTAATACCGTGTCAGATCAGCAAGTTCCTTTTTTACACATTCAACTTCCTCCAACATCTAGCAAATCAACTTTATTAATGTTGAGTATTTTTATTCAATAACTCTTAAAAGTTTAAGAATCGTAAAGAACGAAAGCGACTCGATAACAAATTAAGCAGCTTCGATAACCTGATATTCTAAAATTATCCCAGCTTATTCATGACTTTCCACAAGCTAATTTGTGATGCGTGAAGTTGGCATAACCTTTTTATGTTTAAGTTGCATGAAATTGACATAATTTATGATTTTTCCATAATAAATGAATAGACTGTTGATACGGTTATAAACGCATTTTTTTGTAAAAAAAAAAAAAAAAAATACACCCGAACCTCCCAAAGAAAAGAACACAGAAGAAATAATTTTTGATCAAGACTACTCACTCTGAATAATGTAACAAGACAAAAAAAAATTATTTAAAACTCTAGTCAACATAAGCAGAATACGTTTCTAACATTACCATCTAATCCAATTCGCGCACGACTAGTTATTGTGCTCTCATCTAAAGTTAGATTCGTATTCAATTTTCTCCAGTATCTCATAAATTATTTCAAGTACTAATATTTTTGATCGAATTAATTTTAGTAAATTTTTAGTAGTAATTCATACTCATTTCAAAAAGTTCGAGAACTGCAAAAAAAAAAAAAAAAATGAAAAAACTACTAAAACACAAATTGAACAGCTTTTATAATTTATTTTTTTATATCAAAACAATATCAACATGTAGATGACTTTATAGCATGTGTACAAGTA
>NC_039362.1:183485842-183485971 GCF_003573695.1 Papaver somniferum | reverse complement strand
TTTTCTCCAGTATCTCATAAATTATTTCAAGTACTAATATTTTTGATCGAATTAATTTTAGTAAATTTTTAGTAGTAATTCATACTCATTTCAAAAAGTTCGAGAACTGCAAAAAAAAAAAAAAAAAAA
>NC_039362.1:183484124-183485832 GCF_003573695.1 Papaver somniferum | reverse complement strand
TATTCAATTTTCTCCAGTATCTCATAAATTATTTCAAGTACTAATATTTTTGATCGAATTAATTTTAGTAAATTTTTAGTAGTAATTCATACTCATTTCAAAAAGTTCGAGAACTGCAAAAAAAAAAAAAAAAATGAAAAAACTACTAAAACACAAATTGAACAGCTTTTATAATTTATTTTTTTATATCAAAACAATATCAACATGTAGATGACTTTATAGCATGTGTACAAGTATAAGATGCATGAAATAGGCATAAAATTGTTTTTCTTTTTTTGTGAAGAGTCTTGAAGTTACATTTTTGATGACCAAGGAATGCTTCAAGTATATTTTTTTTAAATGGTTGGTGGGCGTAGAGCTGGGGCACTTCAGCATCATATCACGATATATCACGAAGGGAATGTGTTTGGAGCAGCTGCCGGTATAGTAAGACCTTAATCCATTACATTTCACGAGCACCAAAAATCGTTGCGTGATCACTTGTGAATAATCTGTATAGGACTGAGTCCGACCACTGGGCTAAAACCAGGCATGAACAAATGTGGACAACTGTCCTTTGTTGCTAACCGGCTCCCTAAACATGCATCATAAAGGAATACTCTCAACTTTAGAAAACTGATAGGTAATGTGAAAAGACAAGGGAAAATGAGCAAACCCCAGCTATTCCATACTCGTAGATCGGTAGATGCCATAATGTGGAATGAAATAAGTAGTCCTTTGAGTAAAGTTACGCATGCAAGACTTGATTGGACTTACGTCTCCGTGCTCATTATCTTTTACTTCCCTGGGCTAACCCAAAGCCCAAAGGAACATATCAACTAGTAGCAGTTGTTATTTGATGAACGAACCGGCACAAAGCCACAAACTACATTACTTTCTCTTGTAAAAGAAGTTTTGGGACGGTTTATCAAGAGTGATTCTGAGTGTATACATTCTAGACATTTATGTCAGATAACGGATACACCTATTAGGCTGGAGACGGAGGCGGGCCGTCATACACCAACATGTACCCTCTTTTCCGAGACATACAGCAGAATCATTTTTGGCCGTAATCACTATCAATAATTCTACACTCATCCTAATTACATTCAATTAATATCGATAATTAGTTATGATCCCAACTAAGGAAATCAACACGTAACTGCATATCTATAATAATACGTGAAGCTCGGACTTAGAACTTTTAACAACCGGTGTTTTTTCTGCTGGGTATGTCTAAGATTCGATGTATATCCAATTTTTTAATGCCAAAGAATCCATGTATATATTTCATTCATATCAACAGAGATTCATTTCCAAGAATTACATACACATCTCAACCTTTTCCTGCTTTCCTTCCTAACAATAAGCTGGTTTCTCAGTTTCTGGCTTAGTCAACACTATCATACACGTGTTTTCTACTTTTCTTCTTGTAAGAAACAACTAAACAATACCTTTCTGGATTTAGCATATTCAAGTTTCTCCAACATCTCAAATCGATTTCATAAATACTGAATGAGTTATTTATACTCATTAACCTCTGAAAGTTTAAGAACAACAAGGCATGAAAACAAATCAAATATAAATTAAATAGCTTTTATAACCTGGTTTCTTTGAAATTGCACCATCTTGTAAATGATGACTCGCTCACATGTTTGTGATGCATGAACATAGCATAATTTCTTAATGTTTGTGTTGCTTTTTGTTGTTTTTTTTGTTTTTTTTTTTT
>NC_039362.1:183470263-183483887 GCF_003573695.1 Papaver somniferum | reverse complement strand
TTTTTTTGAAGAATGTTCAAATTACATTTATGATGACCAAGGAACACTTCAGTATTTATGAAATGATGATTGCCAGGTACTAGAACTGGAGAATGGGCAAGTCCCAGTAGCTATTGAACTCCCTAAAAGCATCTCCAACAGTGAGTGTTAAAATCCACGTAGAGGTCTTAGTTAGATCTCATAAACGAGATTTTACATAGGTAGTGAAAATAAATTTTTTTTTTTAACAAATTATCTCCTAGTGTGTGTGGTCTTACTTTTAAGATTTAGTATGTGAATAACGAAAAAGAGTAATTTATTTTTCTCTATTGGTTTAGAATATCTATTTAGAATGATAATTAAAAAAGATAGTCAAAAAGGTGAATGGAGATCTACCCGAAGGTGTAGTTAAGAGTTTTAAGACTTTCTCCAACACCTTCTCATCCCTCCTGGTTTGTAGAGCCTTACTATCGGAGATGATTTTATGCAAAAGGGGGTCTAAATTCTAATGTATCATGAGAAAAAGTAAAATCCACCCTTTATCGGACATGCTCTAACTCTAAAGTCTAAGTTGTGTAGCATAACCACTGTGCTGGAGACAAAGGCAGGTCATGTAACAGTTACCGATAATTAGTTGAGATCCAATTAAGGAAATCAACACGTACTTGCATATCTATCACGAATCTGAAGCTCGGTCTTAAAACTTTGAACAAATTATATCAATTGGGTTTGTATGGCTAAGATCCAATTTTCTATAGATAATGCTTGACCAAATCCTAAAAATTCTACTATAAACAAAGTTTTAAACATCGCTAGGTTACCTGGAGAGTATACAGTTTAATGCCTAGAAATCAATAAACATCGCTAGGTTACCGGGAGAGTATACAATTTAATGCCTAGAAATCTATAAATAGAATGCAGGAATTTCAACTTCTAAGAAATACATATTTCGATCTTTTTATATTTTCCTCCCTCAAACTAAACTCATTGATTTTTTATATTCTCGCACAGGATGAATCTAGAAGAACTAAAAACTCAGCAAACCAATCATGATTGCAACTGAAAAATCAATCTCCTACTGTGGTCGTCAAATATTTTAGAGTTCGAAATTTTTTATTGTATACATCAAAACATTTGGCTCCCGAAGGGAGTTTCAGTAGCAGTTATGGTTGAAAGACCTCGAGCACCACTAACCGTCTAGATGAATCTTCAAGAACCGAAAACTCAGCAATCAGTCTATGTTACCAAATCAATGTTTTATGGTAAGACAACAAAATTAGTGAGAATTAAAGTTGGTTTCGGGATGCAAATCAAGGCTATTATCGTTCAAGTCTTGGTTCACCAAGATGAAGAAGGGTCTTGTACAAGAAACAATACAAGGCCGCGTTAAGTGTGTGAAACGTGATCGAGAAAACTATTTTACTTGCCTAACAAAAAACACCATCTGAAGGAGTTATGCTTTCTAGAACGTAATGTAACTGCGCCACTGGCTAAAATTAAAAAGAAAAAAAAAAAAAAAAGGTTTCAAACACTACTAAAAGTATTTTTTTTTTATAAAGTACCAGTTTAGTCACTTGGAAGGTCACATGTATTTAGACATAAATAACTTTATCTGAATCAAGAATTGTTGAATTGTTACAATGTTTTTAGAAATAAATGAAAAACTAAGTTTCATATTTAAGGCATTCAACTTTCTCCAACATCCCAAATCAATTTCATAATCATTGAGTTATCCATACTCAGTAACCTATAAAATTTTAAGAATAGCAAGGCGCGAAAACAATTTCAAATCAAATCAAACATAAATTTAGCAGATTTTTTATATCCCGGTTTCTTTAAAATTGTGCCAGCTTGTAAATGACTTATTCACAAGTGTGTGATACATGAACATTGCATAAAAAATTTGTAAATAACTTGTTCACAAGTTTGTGATGCATGAACATGGCATAATTTTTCTATGTTTGTTGTTTTGTTTTTTTTTGCGAAGAGTTTTCATGTAAGACCTCAGTACAGTTCAATTCACGAGCTTCAAGGAATCTCTGCTGGTCTAAAGCTTGCCAATAATCCAAGTATTAGCAAGCAATATAGTAATGTATTGCTTACCAAAGTAACTTTGTTTTTACTTTTGTTTTTACCAAAATTATATTTTGATTTTACCAAAGGTCCGTACCATTAAGTATCACCACATTGGCTACTCACAACATAAGTAAGCCGATATTAATGTGGTACTTTCTACAAATAAATTGGTAAACTCAGCCTTCAACTCACCTAACGTAAGTATATTTTAGAACTAAGTCAAACAAATTGGTAAACCCAGCCTTCAACTCACCTAACCTAGGTATACTGTCTACAACCATAAGTATATTTAGAAATAAATCAAAGATAAGTAAACCGATATTTTGGCTGCAAAAATGGCACTGTCTACAAACAAATTGGTTAACCCAGCCTTCAACTCACCTAACCTCTCTTTCAAAGGCAGTTCCGCCTCAAAAATCAACACTAATGTAAACCCCTCTCCCAAAATCGGTCCTAATATAAATCCCTTTTCTGCTCTCATGTTGAAATCAGATGCTATGGATCTTCACATAGTAAATCTTTTAAATGAGAAAGCTGAAGAACCTCAAATCTCTAAAGGCATAGTTTTTAATGCTGATGCCTCTGGTGTTCAACCCTCTCAAACTGATAAGAATGACCTTCGTCGTGTTACCTCAAGCAACAAAATTGTAATGCTCCCAGCTTATAGCATTGACAATTATTCTTACAACCCTTTCCATGCTCGGGCCTCTGCTACTCAAAAACGACTTTTGGAGGTCGAACCGGAACCCACCTATCCACCAGGAGTTGGCCCATACCCGAATTATCATAAATCTACTGACTTTCAAAACCCTCTTATCTCTTACGGACCAAAAAAGTGGAGCAGAAACAAAAACTCGAAACCTACCTCAATTCCCTGATTATCTCTACAAAGATTCCAAACCGTTTAGCTGAAAATCAAAAGAGAAAAGATCACCAAAATCCTTACTCAACCCTGAAAAAGCCTAAATCTACTACTTTACCAAACTCTAAGACTGAATCTGGATCTCCTTCTAAACCTAATTTTCCACATAATCTTCTTCTCAATTTTCAATGTGGATCCTCTGACAAAACCCTTCTTTCTGACAATGGAAAAAAATCCATAAAGTCTGACAAGGCTACCAAGGGTGAGAAAGGAAGGAGATTTGTTAGAGATGCTGGAGTTAAAGTGGCTATAAAGGATGGTTTTGCGTCTGCAAATCAGTTGGAAATTTATACTAATCAGGTTGGTTTTTGAAAACAATTTGATTTTTATTCTTATGTTTTTCTCAGAATTCACTTATTCTCAAATATTTTAAGGAATTTCAATGTGAGGACCAACAATTTCATGAACCTAGTCTATCCTGTTGTTTCTTATTTTTGGAAATTCATTAAGATTTTGTCCTGGAATTGTCAAGGACTAGGTCCTTCTCGTACTAGACAATAATTGAAAAAACTCATCATCTCTGGATGATTTAGGAGACCTGAATGTTATTTTACATCAGGATGAAAGAAGAGGGAATGCTTCTAATGACATTGCCATTAAGAAATTATCCTCTATGTTTGATAGATTAGGGTTAAAAGATATAGTCTTTATTGGTTTCCCTTTCACTTGGTCCAATCATCATGAGGATGATAGTCTAATCGAAGAAAGATAGGGGCATGGCCAATGGATCTTGCCTTGCCCAATTCCCTAATGCTAGCCTTAGACACCTGAATCATTTGGGTTCTGACCATTGCTCTATACTGCTCAACACTGCCATCCCCTTCCAGGATGGGAATAAACCTTTTAAATTCTTTGGTCTTTTTCATAATAAGCAGAAGTGTAGGGACATAATAATTTTTTCTTGGGATACTCACATTAATGGTTCTAAAGCTTTTGTTGATGAGTAAGCTTGCTATTGTTAGAAAATAAGTTAGTCTTTGGAATAAAACTGACTTTGGTAAAATCAAAAATAATCTTAGTAATATGAACAACAAACTAAATCAAATTATGTCCAATCCTAATATCGGATTAAATGACAGAAACCTCTTAGATACTAAGGCTGAGATACAAAAACTTCATGATTATGAAGAAGAGTTGTGGAAAATGAAGGGAAGAGAGAACAGTATTCAATCAGGAGATATCAACACACATTATTTTCATCAGAATGCTATTATTAGACAAAGAAGAAATAGAATCCTGGGGTTATGTGATATTAATAACAATTGGGTAGAGGGTAGAGATAAAATTGCCAACTGTCTTAACATATATTTTGAAACTCTGTTAACCTCCTCGAAACTGTTATGAATGAAATTGTTAATATTGTCCCTTCCTCTATTACTGATCTAGAGAACTCTCAACTGATGGTGTCTTTTTGAACCCTCTTTTGAATGCTTCATAATTCCAGTCCCGGCTCGGATGATTTTGCTGCCTGGTTCTTTCAAAAAAACTGGAATACTGTCAAATCTGATATCATAGGAACTATCCTGGAATCCCTCCCGGTATACACCATGTCTACTTTTATTTTACACAAAATTATTCTCAAAAGAGTCACTAACACCATAAGGGACTTTTGGTGGGGTAAGTTAGGCCCAAAAAAAAAGGAATGTACATAAAAAACTGGAGAGGTCTCTGTAAGAGTAAGGAAAATGGGGGAAATGGTCTTAAAAAGTTGGACCTCATGAACATTTCTCTCATTTCCTTTAATGGATGGAGATTGTTCCATCAACCTAACACTATTTTTACAAGAACTATGAAAGGGAAATACTTCCCTAACACCAATCTTTTCCATGCCATCTGTAATGATAGCTCCTCTTGGGCATGGACAGGTGTTTACAAAGGTTTGATGATTCTTAAAGATTTTAGCATGTGGCAGATTGGTAATGATAACTCTGACCACATATGGAAAGATAACTGGATTCTAGATGAGGAAGGTAATCTTATAGTTCCTGATGACATGACAAATGTGTCTAATCTCACAATGGTTAATGATCTCATGACTGAAACAGATTGGAATATGGCTATTTTAAATGAGCTTTGTGAGTGGAACATTGTTAATAGAATCCTTACTCTATCTCCCAATAGAGGGTTGGAAGACACTCTTAGATGGATTGATAATCCGCAAGTAAATTTCTCTAGCAAGTCTCTGTATAAAATCCTTGATAAAAAGAACTCTCAACCAACTGACTCTCTGGCTAGGAAAATTTGGAATATGAAGGTGTTTGAGGGTGAAAACAGTTTCTGCTGGTTTCGGTAATTTCGTGTGATGTGGGTGAGAAACAAGTCTAAACCCTAAACAATATACTGCAAGGGAGTACTTTAGGTTCGAGAGATCAATCTGTATAAGTCCGGCCTATATCAAGAAATGGTCGTTCCAGAATTGCTTTGGTCACAAAGTGGAGGAGAAGGGTTGGTTTTGTGGAGGGAAGCGAAGAGAGTGTTGAGACCATAATAGTTGATTTTGGAAGAGTAGTAGTTTTGACTTGTATCAGAAAGCATAAGCTAACAGATGGGAAAGCTAACAGGTGATTTCTGAGTGTTGTATGCTCTTGACCAAAAAACTTGTTTTCGGTGGAAATAGGTAATGCCTATTTATACAAGTCGAAGTGAAACATACTCTTGTCTCATTAAGAAATGTAAAATGGGTGAGTAAATGGGAGGAGGTGGTAACCGGTAACGCCTGGAATTGACGTTCCATAAAAGAAAGCGTTTCACCATTACTCCCTGTATTTACTAACCGCCTCATCCTTATGACACTTTCTTATAACGGGCGTAGTGTACGTCGCACGTTGTAAACCGCCAAACCAATACCCAATGAGCATCCCCAAGTTTGTGACATGCGTTGATGTCTCGAGTGTTTTCGTGGAAAACATGTAGCACGTTGTTGTTGTCTGGAAAGTTGATCTTGGGAGACTTGCCGGCTCGGTGGTGACCTTCGACGGTCGAGATTTTGCATGTTAAGAGGAAAGATATCCGTTCAATATTGCAACCCTTCGTTTGGTAGCCAGTGGCATGATCAGTATGGCTTTAATATGGCCTAGTTTAGGCACGCCCAAAAGTTTGGGTTTTGGCTTTGTTTAGGCGCGACCAAACTAGAGACAAAGGTTGCCATGTGTTAGCTGGTATCCTTGTACGGGTAAGATCTACACCTTAGATTAAAAAGTGGTCGTTGATTGTTGCAGGCCTTCGTTTTGGTAGCCGCAAAGGGAAGGTCGGTATGGCGTGGCCAAAATTAGGGTTTTGGGCCAAAGGTTACCATGCGTTGTTTGGCAACCTTGGATGGATAGGATTTGCATATAGGATGGAAGGGTGGCCGTTGATCGTCGCACGCCTTCGTTTTGGTAGCCGTTTAGGGAAGGCCGGCATGGTATGGCATGACAAGGTGGTTGGCATGCCATTGGCACATGCGGCATGGAATGCCTTGGCGCAATTTGGCGTGGCCAAAACTAGAGTTTTGGGCCAAAGGTTACCATGCATGGTTTGGCGACCTTGGACGGCTAGGATTTGCATCTAGGATGGAAGGGTGGCCGTTGATCGTCGCACGCCTTCGTTTTGGTAGCCGCGTAGGGAAGGACGGCATGGTATGGCGCAGCAAGGTGGTTGGCATGCCATTGGCACATGTGGCATGGCATTCCTTGACGTGGTTTGGTGTGGCCAAAACTAGGGTTTTGGGCCAAAGGTTACCATCTGTTGTTTGGCGACCTTGGAAGGCTAGCATTTGCATCTAGGATGGAAGCGTGGTCGTTGATCGTCGCACGCCTTTTTTTTTTGGTAGCCGCACAGGGAAAGCCAGCATGGTGGGGCCAAGGAAAATGGCGTGGATGGCTTGGCATAGTGGGGCCAAGGGTTAGGCACGGACGACTTGGCATGGTGGGGCCAAGGCAAGGTGCGGTTGGCTGGGCATGATGGGGCCAAGGGTTTGGAATGCCATTGACGCATGGTGCGGCTAGCATGGTTGGGACCAAGGTAAGGTGCGGTTGGCTTGGCATGGTGGGGCCAAGGTTTTGGCATGCCATTGGCGCATGGTGCAGCTAGCATGGTTTTCCATTGGCACAGTGGTACGGCTGGCATGGTTGGCATGCCTTGGCGCAGAGATATGGCTGGCATGGTTTGCAATTGGCACAGTGGTGCAGCTGGCATGGTTGGCATGCCTTGGCGCGGAGATGTGGCTGGCATGATTTTCCATTGGCACAGTGGTGCGGCTGGCATGGTTGGCATGTCGTGGCACAGAGATGTGGCTGGCATGGTTTTTCATTGGAATAGTGGTGCCACTGGCATGGTTGGAATGCCTTGGCGCGGAGATGTGGCTGGCATGGTTTGCCGTTGGCACAGTGGTGCGGCTTGCATGCCTTGGCATGGTAGCATGAGAATTAGGGTTTGACATAGATGATGTCGGTCAATGTTAAGGGTTCTGCCGTGGAACATGACACATAAAAAAAAGGTACCCTGGTAATTCTTACGTAGGCATGCTGATCGATTCAATAGATGCGTTATTGGTCATAGTGACGTCATGTCAGATGTGCAGTTTTACGATTTTTACCCTAAGCTAAAAACCACCATCAACATTACATCCCCTACTAAGCTCAGAACGGTAGCATCGTTGCGACGTAAGCATAAGATGGTGACAGGAAAGGACAAAAATCGAAACAACAAGTGGTGAAAAGATGGCCAGGAAGGTCCGACTAACCTTTTTCAAGAGGTAAAGAGAGTTTGTTCTTCCCGTGTTGGAGGCCTTGCATAAATTGTACTGGTGGTGCAGACCGTGGAGTGGTGAGATGAAAATCGTTGGCTTAGTTTGGCCATGCATCACCTTGGATGGGTTAGAGAACATCGTGACGTTGGATTGGCGAGTTTGTTGGTGTTGGCGCGGTAAGTCATAGCGCGGCACGATGGTGCAAGGCATGACGCGGTTTGGCGAGGTAAGCATGGAGCGGATGGTGGTGCAAGGCATGGCACGGTTTGGTGAGTGATGAGTGCTAAAAAGTGCATATTTCTATATATTTTTCTTGGCATTTAACTCATCTCTTGTGCATTAATTCTACATTTTATCCCATATTCTGTATTTTCATTGTTTTCAAGAATAAATATTTTTCTTAATTAATTTTGCATTTTTAGGTACTAAATAAAGCCTGGTTATCTCACGGAGCGAAAAGAGCAAAGGAACGGCAAAGACTCTCGCTAGGAGGAAGCGAAGAATGATGTTTGCAAGAGCCAGATCAACTAGAAGTGGGCTTGAAGAGGAAGAATTGTTCTTAAAGAAGATATGGGCTTGGCATACCCAACGCCCAAAACCCTTACCCAAATCCATTTACATTATCCATACCCATTTCCATGAGAGCCGTCAGATTGGATCCATCTTGTCATCCAACGGTCGCCTCATCATTGTGCATCAAAATCCGAAGCTCCTGTCAAACACTATAGTACCTAACTCCATCTGAAGCCGTCAGTTTTGTTGTATCTCATCATCCAACGGTCGCTTCTATCGCGTCGTTGGATCATTCCATCACCTTTTCATCCTACGCTTTCGCTTCGCTAAGCATCAACCTTTGATACACCCGCCTCACACCCTAGCATTGGAACCTATACCCTTCACCCAAACACTCCCTTACCTTCTTCCCATCGATCTTATCTTCCCCAAAAACCTTCTTCTTCCCCCGACAGTTGCAGTCGAGCTCTGCTCCTGCCTCTCTTCCATGTCCACTGCAACCCTCTGCCTCACTACCATCTCCATACCCCGACACCACCTCAATCACCATCACTTTCCCCAACCCTCTAGACTAGTTGCTTTTTCAAACCCACATCTCTCTGAACCCTAGGTGTGGAGTTGATAAAACAAATCGAGCTAGGGTTGCAGTACATCAATTGGAGCAGGAAGAGCACCAGAGGACGAGAAGGAAGCATGGGTCGAGCACAGGGGAGACAAATTCAGAGAATCAGTGAGTTTAATTTCCAATTTAAAAATTAGGGTTTCCAATTTAGGGTGTCTGAAAATTTGGGTATTTTGTAAAACTATAAAAGGGAAGCTGTAGAGAATGAAAAACTTGTTCTTGGGTCATCCGAGAAACCCCCTAATTGGGTTAATTTGATTTTTCAATCCAATGCATATCTTCTTCTTATCCACTGTTAATGTCTGTTGTGTTAGTGTTCAATGTTTTGTTAATGTTTAAGTTTCAAGTATGTTCTGTCATGTGTAGTTAACTTTCTTGTGCTATTTCATTATGTTCTAAATCACTGGTGCTAAGGTTGAGATGAAACCAATGCCACTGCTAGTTAGTTGAAATCATAGATATTGTTCTTGTTGTGCTAGAACTGTTTAGGATAAATTATCCTTCAGGATTGCTTACTCATCTAAGTGATTGATCTGCGGTTAGTTTGTTTCGTGAGAGGACAGCTAATACTAGGATTAGATAATTATCTTAGTGATACTAAACCATCCTCCTGAAACAACCCTTTGATGAGCAGCAGGCTTGAACCTTCACTGCCATCTAGATAGTCAGCAAGCCTAGAAGCTCACTGATATCTACACCAGGGACAAGAGTGATATTGAAATTGAGATTGCCTTAGCATAGGTTATTGGTGGATTCAATACCTTAGTAACATTTGCTCTCTGTTGTTTAGTTACACTTTCTGTCACTAGTTCAGTTACACCAAAACAGCTCAGTTGTGTTTCAACACAACACAAAAATCATTATCTTTTGTCACTGCCTTGCATATAGAATTATCTTAGGAGAACTTCAACACATCCCCAAGTCTCTGTGGATCGACCCGTACTTGCACATTTGCCACTTTCGACGTCGTGCACTTGCGGTATTAGTTTGTAGGTCTTTTTAGAAGCCTACCAATTTTTTGGCGCCGCTGCCGGGGACTTGGCGCTGTGTGTTGATTTGTTCTTTGCTGTTTTGTTGCATTCACTTTCATCTTCATATTTGCATCATAGTTCATTGCATTTGCATCTTTCCCTGCATTGCATACTCATTTGCATATTGTTCACTTACATTCCTGCATCATAGCTTGCATCTTTACTCACTTTCTGCTTTGAGCCAGCAGGTACCTGCCTATCCTGCTGCTTTTGTTGTGGAGATGCTGCTGCTGCTGCTCCTGTGCTTTCTGTACTCCTGCTCTCCTGCTGAGCTGATGTGCTTGTGCTGCTGTGGTGCTCCTGCTTGTGCCAGGCCAAGACTGCTGCTGAGCTGTTGTGGTCCATGTTGATGCCTGTTGCTGCTAACTGCTGCTGCCTTCTGCACCTGTTGCTCTGTTGTGGCCCTGTGAACCTGCAAAGCCTGCTGTTGTGCTGTTGTTGCTGCTGCTGATCTGCTCATGCTGCTAGGCCTGAAGTGGTGCTGCTGCCATTCATAAGCCAAGCCCAACTGGGCCTCAACAAAGACAAAAGCTTAGGATGATCCAAAGCCCAACTGGGCTGTGCAACTAAAAACAGAGCAGCTGGGCTGTGCTTAAGCAAGTAAGCCTAAACCCATTAAGAGAACCCAACCTGTGGGCTTCCATTTTTAATTTGTGGGCTTGTAATAATTTTTTCCATTTTTCTGTTGGGTTTGTAACTAATTTCTTGTTGGCTTGTTTGTTTAATTGCTTGTGGGCTTGTGGTGTTAGATTGATTTGGGCCTGTAGTTTTAAATTAGAAAAACTGAACTTTTGAAAGCCCAACTGGGCCTCAGACCAAACAAGCAACAGTGGGGCTATTTCAAAAGCTACATTGGGCTTCAGTTTGCATACACATTGTGGGCTTAGTTCACCTTCCCTTGGCAAAGCAATTTCTCCCACCAATGTGGGCTTGCTCCCAACACTAAAACCAAAATTCTTGCTCCCAATACTAAAACCAAAATTTTTGCTCCCCATTAAAAACCAAATTTTTCTACCTCTTTAAAACCAAATTTGCTCCCATCAAAACCAAAAGCTCCCAAATGGGCTTTGTTTTCAAAGTCTAAAACCAAAGTTTTCAAAACCCAATAAACCAAAGTGTTTTCTTTTCCCATTAAGTCCAAATTTTCTAAAACCCATTAAAAACCAAATTTCTTTTTCAAACCCGACAAAACCAAATGTTACCCATAAAAACCAAAATTTTCCCAAAAATCCGAACCCATTAAAAACCAAATTTTGGGTTTTGTAACATAGTTACTTAGCTTTTGAGCAAATCATGTCTAGATCTTGGTCTACAGTTGGGGAATACAACAAATCCCTTAGAGAACTTGCGTATGGACATACTCCACGTTATGAACCTCCCATAGACCATGATGTCAATAGTTCTAGGAATTATTATGGACATTTTCAAAGTCGCGAGCCTCAATACATGAACCCTAATAACTATTCACACATGCATCATTCACCACAACGTGAAAATGAACATTTTGCTAGTGCCTCACTCACACAATCATCACTGATCGATCAATTAGAAGCTCGAATCACAGCTTTAGAAATGCAATCACATGAGGAATCTGTCACGTCTAATTTTCTTAGGCAACCTGAAATCTATGCATGTCCCGCATGTGGTAGTTTAGACCACCCTGTTGAGAATTGTCATATTTTGCATAATTTTAGGCAATCTAGAGAAAATCCAAGGTATGAAATGCCCATAAATTGTGAGAATGGTAGTCATTGGGACCATAATCAATCCTTTGAGGGTTGCGATCAATATTTTGTAAACCCTAATGACCATGCACACATGTACCATTCACCACAATTTGAACATGAAGAATTTTGTACTCCCATGAATTTAGACTCCACCACAGAAGCTTTAAGACTCAGTAAGCAAAACTTTGATAGATCTACATCACGAATTCATGCATATTTAGATCAGATTTTGCTTCACCTACAAAAGGAGGAAATTCATGAGGAAATGTATGTTGTCCCTAATGAAGTGTCTAGTCCCATTCATGTAAATGATGTTGAATATGAACCTAATTTAGAGGAACATGAATCGACTAATGACACCACCACTGTTAATGAGAACCAATATGCATGCTACCATGATGATGATCATGATGATTATGATGATATGTTAGAAGAACATGAAAATATTGTGGAACCTGTTGGTTCAATAACATATGGCTTCTCGCCCTCGACCTTCATGAATGTTGTTTTTTCTAATACTCATTGTAATTCATATGATTTTGATATTGACATGGGATTCGTACAATTATTCTGTGAAGATGAGCATGACATAGGAATAGTTGAATCTTCTGTAGACACTAATGTTATTATGCATGAAAATATAATAAATGTGTCTGATTCTCTACCTAGGTCACATTGTGATATTTCTCCTGATTTGCCGATGCATGAGAATAAATTTGTTGATGATGTTGATGACTCTGATTGTGATCTTGCCAATTTGTTTGATGATTGTGAGCATGTTGTGACACGTGTAGAAGACTTAGGAGATGTTGATGTGATTAGTAATGATGTGCCTATCTTCCTACATAAGTCACAATCTGATGGCCTTTCACCCAACCTAGATTTAGTTTGTACCCATATTGTCAAACCGACTTTTCTGAGAGTCCCTAATCTAGGTTTGGAACTGTGTGCTTCCCAATTCCTTTTGTACTATTTTTCATCTAAGTATAATACATTTGAGGAACCACAGTTGGAATTAGCATGTTTGTCCGTCCCTAGCATAGTTCACTTTGAGTTAGACCTTGTACATGATGAACCCCCAAAACTGCGAGATTTTGTTTCCAAAATTTTATCCGTTGAAAAATCCAGATTTGTGGGTAGCTCATTTTGTTTCACAGTTTCACTTGCGTTTCTTTCCTGTTATATTTGTGTGAAGCTGTTGAAACCTCTACACTTTGTCTTTTGGGTTGATCCTCAACTCTTTAGATTGTTAGTGTATGGTGAATTTTTTGTATATAATCCAGTAGATAAAAATTTTAAAAATCCTTTTGTTCCTTTTGTATATATTTTGCTAATCCAATATGATCTCGGCTGACATATGTTGGACTCTTGCCTTGAATAACGGAGTTCTAATATTGCTTTCGCCGAAATCGGGTATTCTCTTTCCTTTTTCTCTACTCAACATGATCCTCTTCATATGTTGTATTATAATTTTGTTCATATTTTGAAACATTGAGGAAAATGTTTAGTTTAGGTTTGGGGGTGAAAAGTAGTTACTTTGATAATATGCCATAATTGAAAACTAGAACTCCTTCTTTTTGAAAAAATTGAAAAATTGAAGAAAAAAAACATAAAAATGGAGCTCATTTACCTTGAAATGTTGACTCTTGTGCAAATATGTAATTATTAGGAGTCTTAGTCTAGATATTTAGGCACCCTGATTCTAGCACAATTCACATAGTGATAAGAAATTTGCACGCGCACGATCTACCAATACATGTATAGCCTCATCCTTGAGGTGTTCTATCGGAAGTTTTAGTTGCCAATCACTTTAGAATACTGAACGAAACTTGAATAGCTTGTTCTTTGGTTGGTTGGGATAGAAGGTGGAGGTTACATTAAGAAAGACAACCATCGAATTTAACTGGGTGCATCAAAAAGGGCTACCTCTTGCAAAATGTCATGTAATTTTATTTTATTTTATTTTGTTTCTTTTTGCTTATGTATCAAAAGTATTGCTTGTCAAAAAAAAAAAAAAAAAAAAAA